>NC_090801.1:48972349-49275379 GCF_036512215.1 Solanum lycopersicum | reverse complement strand
CTCACTTCATCCAAAATAATATATTACGTCAACTTTAAAAGTAGTCCGCGCTCTACAATTCTTTTTATATCTTTCTCAATTTTAAATGCATTATGAAGTTTTTTCAATACATAAAATCATGACTGTTTTTTTCAATAATAAAAATATGGAAAAACTTGAGCATTTGTTTTCATAAAATAAAATTTTCTATTATTTGCTTGCAGAAGTAGTAATAAACTAATAATACTAATAGTAATACTAATAGTTATAGTAATTTTCAAAAAATAAATGTTGCGGTTCATTCAAATACGGGCATACTCTATTATATTTTTTTAGGATAATTAAAACCAACTAAATAAGGCAAAACGACTTCGTTTTTTTTTTTATGAGCATATGCTTTATCCCCACAAAAAATAATCGCATTCACTATTTTTCTGAACTAATAAAACAAGAAAACCAGTAAATATCCAAAGAACTTGAGGTGAACAGCATAATATGTTTTGTACCTTTGAAAGTGCACAACTCCAAAACTTATGGCCATAATTTCTTGGAGTCCTTAATGTTTTCATTTTGCAAAATACTCTTTGCTTTTACAAATATCTAATCCAATTGAATATCTAGACTTTTCGAATTATTAAAATATAAATGTTAAATTAAAAAAATTAAACTATATATATAGTATAAAAAAAGTAAAAGCTGAATGAGAAAATGTGGAGCAAATAATACATATTTATTATTGAAGAAAGGAATAAAACTTCACATGAGGAAGAAAAATATGTAGGTTATAGTAAGGAAATAATATAAAGAAATTATAGTTCCCCTATTTTAAAGTTTGTGAATATTGTTTTGCATGGATCTGGAGTTAATAAGGATGATCAATATTAAAGATGGTAGTTATAGCTCGTCCATTTATGAATGTATTGTCCATTTTGGTGTGTGTTATAAGAGTTTCTTTTGATGTTTAGGGTTCAAGAAATGTTAATTTTAATGCTGGACTTGCTACATGCATGCATGCATGCTATCCTTAGAGAAATATGATAAGCTGTATTCTCAAATGATCAATTAAGTGGTCTAATGATTAGAGAAATATTGAGAATTTTGTTGTGGTCTAATGATTACTAAATTAAGTGGGCCGAGAATTACAATATCTTAATTTAAAATACAATAAAAGTAAAAATAATAGGTTATTTCCCCCTAATTGTCCCTAATATTGATGGGGAAAAAAAAATACATGATATCATATTGTTGATGGAAGATAACAAATATCCTATAAAATTAATCAACATAATCAAATACTACGATATAAAAACAATATACATTTTTCTAAATTGCAGGCTTTAGGACAAGGCATGAAATATGAATCCTTAAAAGAAACAATTCAGGACAAGAAATAAATCTTTAAAAGAACAATTTAATACAAGAAATAAATCCTTAAAAAAAATTAGGACAAAAAATAAATCCTTAAAATATCAATTTTGTACAAGAAGTAAATCCTTACAACAACAATTTAGGACAAAATATAAATCCTTAAAAAATTCCATTTGACAAAATATCTTAACATCAACATTGTATCAAAATTTAATTTAATTATGCCGATTAATTTAATTAATAAGGAATTCTTTCCAACAGTTTCGAAAAGTAAGCACTTATAAAATTATTATTAAACTTATTTATGTCTAAAGGAATTGTCATTACTATTTTAATTTGTTACACATATTCTAACGAGTGAAAACTCTCAATTTTTTCTTATATGTATTATTTTATTTTATTAAACAAGTGAAAACTCTCAATTTTTTCTTATATGTATTATTTTATTTTATTAAACAAGTGAAACTCTCAAATTTTTCTTATATGTATTATTTTATTCTATTTCAGTATAAATTAAACATGAGTTATTGACAAAATGTAAAACAATAAAAATGGAAGCTTATTCTTTTTAGGGATCTATAAGCAATGAATTATCAAAATATTATCTTAGCTATGAAAAATGTAACAACATTCAACTATTTACTGTTAATTTTCTATTTTAATTTTCGACTTTCAAATTTTTTTATTTAAGGTGAGGTCCTTTGTAAGTTGATACTATATCACTTTGTATTTATTCACCTCTGTAACGACCCTCTTAGTCGTTTTAGAAATTCCAACTATTATTTTATATTAATCTTTTTAATAGTTTTGATAAATAATTTATGACTTATAAGAGTGACTGATATGATTCTCTGATTTAATAAAGGATTATTTTGTTGCTAATAATAATTGGAAAAAAAAAGAAAAAAAAAATAAATAGAAAAGAAAATTAAGTAAATAAATAAAATAATAATAATAACAATAATAAAAGGGCAAAGTGCCCTAAAAGGTTAGAAGCCTCAAGCGGCTAAAGTTGAAGAAAAAGAACGAACAGAAACAAAAAAAAATACGCAGATAAAGAAAAGAAAAAAAAAGGAGAAAAGAAAAGGAAAAAGGAGGAGAAACAACGATATTTTTATCTCGAGATATCAAGGTAATTATTCTTATCCTTTCTATTAAATTTTTGTGTAACTAGGAATAGATTTTTAGGTTAAAACGTGTATAATTTATACTAATATGTGAACTTAGGGTTATAAATATGTATAAGTATTATGGTTCAATCATTGGACAATGATTAGTCCTAATCATTGGACAATGATTACTCCAAGATTAGGATTATTAATAGTGGAACGATAAATATGAATTGGAACATTGAAAATAAGTGGTTTCAGCAGATAGTTTTGTAGTCCGCCATTGATGTGTTGGGCAGTTAGTTTCGGCTTTAATTATTTTCATTTGATTATCATATTAGGATTCAAGTTTTGATATATTGAGATATGTGTTAAATAGTGGGTGCATTATGATATATAAAAATCATTATAATTATGTTATTCGGAGAATTAAGATTTAACCCTAAACTTGAAATTCAGAAAATATGAGATTTGATCAATTGGTTGGAATAAAGATTTAGAAATTTTATTATAAATTTGGATGAGTTTTGGGTCTAAGCTAGAGATATAGCAATATTAATGTTGTTAGTTTCGAAATCATATCGTGGTTATTTATTTGAATAGATTTTATTGGTTTGGAAGTCAACAAAAAGAGGAAGGCTCAAGTTTTGGAGTCATTGTTCGACTATTTGAGGCAAGTGGATTTCTAAACTCTTGTTAAGTGTATGGAATGCGTGTATTTCCTTGTGATATATGTTTGGGAGTAACGGGATTGGTGATGGGTTGACTTGTCCACATTGATTAATTCTAATGATGAAATAAAAGGGATAACAAAAGGCGATGTGATTAATTATTTATGTGTGATGTGTTGAGAAAAGTTTGATGGCTTGTTGAATCATTGTTGATGTGATTTCATGTTTGTGTGGTTGTGAACTGTGCAATGTTATGAAAATGGTCATCTCCTCATTATTTGTGTGAACATGTCATTGCATTATTCTGAGACATGGTTGTGAAAGTGTTATGTGCATTGAGAAAGAATGATAACTTAAAGAGGATGTACCATTTCGAGGGACGTATCGCGCGCCGCGATGGATACTATATTTCGAGGGACGTATCGCGCGCCGCGATGGATACTATATTTCGAGGGACGTATCGCGCGCTGCGATGGTTACTGTTATCGAGGATCGTGTCGTGCGCCGCGACAGATGCATGGACAGATATGTCCCCCATGGGTCCCGGACTGAGAGACAGCGGGTGTGTATCACTAGGTCAGACATGCATCATTATACTTGACATTGCATTCCATTACATTGCACATACTTATCATTAGTGAACTTGATATTGTGTTTTGCTGATCTAGTGATTGCCTTTTTGCGGAACTTGTGATTGTTGAATACTGAGCTTGTTATTGAGGATATATAATTTGTTGAAGTGTTGTTGTTGAGGATATGTAATTTGTTGAAGTGTGTTATTGAGGATATGTAAATTTTTGGAAGTGTTGCTATTGAGGATATCTAATTTGTTTAAGTGTTGATGTTGAGGATATATAATTTGTTAAAGTGTTGTTGTGGAGGATATGTAATTTGTTAAAGTGTTGTTGTGGAGGATATGTAATTTGTCTAAATGTTTTTGTTGAGTTACGTTCTATGTAAACTGTGAGTTGTTAGGTTGGGTTGATGTTTATGCAGGTTGTAGTTGTGGAGGTTCGGTTGGGGGTGGTAGGAGTACCCGTATTTCATCCCCTTAGCTTGTGTTTAGAGTTTTACTTGCTGAGTACCGTGTGGTTTGGTACTCACCCCTTGCTTCTACAAATTTTTGTAGGTTACTAGCCCGGACTTTTATGATATATTCTCTTCTTTTCCGAGGCTTCCTGGAGATTTTGTGAGGTAGTTGTTGGTCATCTCAGCATCCCTCCTTACTCTTGTTTATGATTTTGTTCTACTCTAGAAACAATATCATATGAGACTTATATTTTCTTTTGATGCGATTGTAATACTTTAGAGGCTTGTACACGTGACAACCAGGTTTTGGGGTATAATATAAGTTGATAGTAAATTTTCCGCATTTTTATTGTAATAGTTGAGTTTTAGGCTTACTTGTCTTGGTGGGATAAGACGAGTGCCATCACGCCCATTTTTGGGTCGTGACAAAATGGTATCAGAGCCCCAGGTTCATAGGTCTCACGTGTGTACAAGTCGAGTGTAAATAGAGTCTCGATGATCGATACGGAGACGTCTGTACCTATCTTCGAGAGGCTGTAGTGACTTCTAGGAAATATCTTCACTTCTTGGATTCTATTGTGCGTACTTGGTCCCATTTTGATTCTTATCGCTTCACTCCATTCGCTCTCATTTATGTGATGACTCGTGCGTAGTTCCTTTTGTGAATCATTGGCATGTCGTGTATTGGTTTGATGTTAGATCTGGTATTAAAGTGGAAGTTATATACTTATGAAAAGGATTTGTGGTTATATTTTGAATATTAAAAAAAATTAAGGGGCTATGTAAGTTTAGTTATCCTTGTAAAATGATTAGTACTTGTGTGGTATATACGATATTAGAGTGGTTAACAATTGGAAGTGGGGTGATTAAAGGGATGACTAGATAATTGAGTTGTAACTTTGGAAACTATAATCAGTAAAGTTATCATAACATGAATGGAATTCTTAGAAAATGATGCACCAATTAAGGTTAGAATTTCTACTATAGTAGTATCGATGCTTACTTGGTTGGAGTTATGGAGTGTGCTACTTTTGATATTGACCTGAACTATGAAAGGATTCATATAGCTTGGGCTAGATATGGAACTATGATAATACTTAACATCTATTTGATGAGTAGAAATGTGTGACCTGTTTGGATATGATCCTTCTCGATAGGTATGATGTGTTCTAGTGGTGGATTTAAAAGTCTTCACAATGTGGTACTAGTGGTATATGAAAAATGAATACGTTGATGTTAAGTGCAAATACTAACTACTTAAGGAGTTATATATTGTATTACATGCTCATATGGTAAGATGTGGTGTTGAATTCATATTTAAGAAACCAACTAGCTTGTTAATACGGATGGATATGTTAAGCATTATTTATAAGGAAGCTTTTAGTGGTGGATCTTTGGTATGATATTGATATGTTCAGGTGGTGAAATGTATTTTGTGAATTGTAAATGAGTGTTGATTTCATCGTAAACTCCATGGAAGTGGACATATGGATGATAAACTTATAAGTAAAGGAAGTCTCCAAAGTAAACTTGTGTGAATGTAATTGAGAATTTTAGCAAGAAAGTGCATATAAATTGAGTAAGTACCTTGGATGGTTGGCATAACTAGGTTTGGATTGTCATGTTAATGGCGAGGCTAAATTCTTAGTGAGGGAAATGACGAACTAAGCATGATGATTTTTTATGACGCATTATGATTGAAATGCAACTATATGATGCGGGTGTTGGTTAAAATAATTTTTTTATGGTAATGATGAATTTTGAGTACCTAAGGTTATGGTTGTTTCTATTTAATAAGTAGTGTGGTTGTATGGTAATTTTTATGAGGAATTATGATGTCACTCGAATAGAACTGAAAGGAGCTAGAGCCAGAATGGAATGAATTAGTGGGTTGTAGTTTAACCTTTAGAAGGAGGTGAGAACAAGGATATTATTCAGATTATAAGAGTCAAAGATTTCAGAAAGAGTAGATAATTAAATTCAGAGATATGTGATTTCATCTGTTTTGCCCTGATTATGATAATATATAGTGTCACCAGATCAACTGATTAATTTAAATAAAAACTATTGGATAAAATATAGATGTTCAACTCGAGTGTGATTATATGTATTATTTTTATGGTTTTCAGTTGGTAAGGAGTATGATAAGATTTTCAGAAAAAGATATGATAGGGTTAATGAATAGGCGATCAATGATAAGCTAAAATACGTTAAGTCAATTTTTTTTATGGTATGAGCTAATGTTGTAAGATAATGAGATTGTATTACATGGTTGGGATCAAAACTTCAAGTTTACGTGGTGAGTTTAGATTTTTGATAGTGTATCTTGTCAAGGAATGAATTGGTAAGGTAAGAAATGGTTTATCACATTGAGTATGAAGCATATAGAAGGACTTAAAATTTGAGTAGTAAATTTGGTTACTTTTGATTGTTATACCTAAGGTTTCCCATATTGCTGGCCAAAAATATAAGACTAGTAAATGAGTTAGCAAAAAGGAAAAAAAAAAGATTATGGTGTATTGAAGAGTTAAAGTTATTTGAAAGTTTCATCATGGAAAGATTTTAAGAAAGGCAAAGGAACAATAAGACCTCTCGTACAAACACTGTATTCGGAGGTGATGGTTGTAGTGATTTCGCCTTTGAGTTTAGATATGACTATGAGATGTGACTATGGGTTTATTATTAACTTTTCTAAATATTAAGTTTTGGTTGGGTTACAATAAATGACGTGTGGAAGATTATATATGGTTATGTCGAGGTAGATTGTTCAGAATGTGATAGGTAACAAATGGATGTTAAATAGTGTGGACCTACAATTTTACATTGTTAATGAGGATTGGGAGGATTAAAAGTACTTTGTTGATGAGACAAAATAGATTGTTATAATGTGTTACATAGGCATATGATGATGAGTAGAGGTTATGAGATTATAGTATACATAAATATTGGAGTGATCAAGGGTTTCTTGGAGTTATTGCATGAGGTAAATGATGGTGGTTGAAAATGGTATGTGAAAGTTTAGGTGAAGTTGACATTAAGTGTTACTTATATCTATTATGGGACGCTTAAATGGAATGATAAGAAACCATGGTTCAAAGTCCTGGAGACTACAATGTGCTTGCTAAGGAGAATGTGATACTAATGACTGTGTGAAAGTAAGGTAAATGGTTGGTGTGGTTATGATATTTGTTAATATTAATGGTGTTGGCTTTGATGGAGTACTGTGAGAAGTATGCAGGGTTTGGCAAATCCAACATGTGTAAAATTGTAATGGAGATCAGACTGGTTGATTTTGGGTGGAAAAAAAAATTAAAAAAAAAATAAATAAATAAATTGAGGGATGTAGTCAGATGAATGAAAATATTGATATGCGAATTATGGAGAAAGTATCTAGTGTTATTCGACCTTGATTCCGTATATTCTTAAGTTGACCACCTATTTCATTTTGGACATGATTTGGAGTATGATTCATTGCATATGCCCACGTTTTTTTTTACATCTATGGGTGAATTCCTAGTGGTGGATCGGATGTACCGATCCTCTTATGTCTTCTTGATAGGGTAGGATCCTTGGTTAGACTTGTTCACTTCAGTTATGAAATATTTGATGTTGTTTGAAAAATTAGAAATATATCACTATTTTTATATGCACAACCTTGCTTATGGGAACTTACAAAAGAGCTTTGCTGAATAGTTATGGTTATCCGACAGTGTTGTAAAAGGTTCTGCATCCTAGCGTGTACCATTTGTAGGGTGCTTACTTTATCTTGTTCTTATTTGGACTATGTATGTTTTGATTCTCCCTTGATGGATACTCGAAGTCTAAAGATTAGATTTTTATAACTTAAACTTGTAAAAAGATTGTGTTCTGAAAAGGGAATCGTTATAAGATGTGTGATAGTTTGTGCACTAAGAGTATGTGATGATTGGTTCAGGTTCACTTTTGGTTGTAGCTAGTAACAATAGAACGTTATCTTTGCTATGTGAGAACAGATTTGTCATGATTATTGTGTTATGGTTCAAGGGGTTTCAGTTTAGATTCGGTTCATGGGTTAGTATGTAGCTTGACAATCACTACTGATATGTAGATCTGTCAAATTCTCTGTAGTTCAATTCTTGGTAGTTGGTCTTGATAGAATGGTGTTAAAGATAAGTTTTCATGGAGAGATGAACAACAACTCTGGAAGATCATGCATGATTTTTGATAACGTCAATAATTCTTCCTTCTCCTATTTTATGTTCGAGGACAAACATGATTTTTAGTGGTGGATAATGTAACGACCCTCTTAGTCGTTTTAGAAATTCCAACTATTATTTTATATTAATCTTTTTAATAGTTTTGATAAATAATTTATGACTTATAAGAGTGACTGATATGATTCTCTGATTTAATAAAGGATTATTTTGTTGCTAATAATAATTGGAAAAAAAAGAAAAAAAATAAATAGAAAAGAAAATTAAGTAAATAAATAAAATAATAATAATAACAATAATAAAAGGGCAAAGTGCCCTAAAAGGTTAGAAGCCTCAAGCGGCTAAAGTTGAAGAAAAAGAACGAACAGAAACAAAAAAAAAATACGCAGATAAAGAAAAGAAAAAAAAAAGGGAGAAAAGAAAAGGAAAAAGGAGGAGAAACAACGATATTTTTATCTCGAGATATCAAGGTAATTATTCTTATCCTTTCTATTAAATTTTTGTGTAACTAGGAATAGATTTTTAGGTTAAAACGTGTATAATTTATACTAATATGTGAACTTAGGGTTATAAATATGTATAAGTATTATGGTTCAATCATTGGACAATGATTAGTCCTAATCATTGGACAATGATTACTCCAAGATTAGGATTATTAATAGTGGAACGATAAATATGAATTGGAACATTGAAAATAAGTGGTTTCAGCAGATAGTTTTGTAGTCCGCCATTGATGTGTTGGGCAGTTAGTTTCGGCTTTAATTATTTTCATTTGATTATCATATTAGGATTCAAGTTTTGATATATTGAGATATGTGTTAAATAGTGGGTGCATTATGATATATAAAAATCATTATAATTATGTTATTCGGAGAATTAAGATTTAACCCTAAACTTGAAATTCAGAAAATATGAGATTTGATCAATTGGTTGGAATAAAGATTTAGAAATTTTATTATAAATTTGGATGAGTTTTGGGTCTAAGCTAGAGATATAGCAATATTAATGTTGTTAGTTTCGAAATCATATCGTGGTTATTTATTTGAATAGATTTTATTGGTTTGGAAGTCAACAAAAAGAGGAAGGCTCAAGTTTTGGAGTCATTGTTCGACTATTTGAGGCAAGTGGATTTCTAAACTCTTGTTAAGTGTATGGAATGCGTGTATTTCCTTGTGATATATGTTTGGGAGTAACGGGATTGGTGATGGGTTGACTTGTCCACATTGATTAATTCTAATGATGAAATAAAAGGGATAACAAAAGGCGATGTGATTAATTATTTATGTGTGATGTGTTGAGAAAAGTTTGATGGCTTGTTGAATCATTGTTGATGTGATTTCATGTTTGTGTGGTTGTGAACTGTGCAATGTTATGAAAATGGTCATCTCCTCATTATTTGTGTGAACATGTCATTGCATTATTCTGAGACATGGTTGTGAAAGTGTTATGTGCATTGAGAAAGAATGATAACTTAAAGAGGATGTACCATTTCGAGGGACGTATCGCGCGCCGCGATGGATACTATATTTCGAGGGACGTATCGCGCGCCGCGATGGATACTATATTTCGAGGGACATATCGCGCGCCGCGATGGTTACTGTTATCGAGGGTCGTGTCGTGCGCCGCGACAGATGCATGGACAGATATGTCCCCCATGGGTCCCGGACTGAGAGACAGCGGGTGTGTATCACTAGGTCAGACATGCATCATTATACTTGACATTGCATTCCATTACATTGCACATACTTATCATTAGTGAACTTGATATTGTGTTTTGCTGATCTAGTGATTGCCTTTTTGCGGAACTTGTGATTGTTGAATACTGAGCTTGTTATTGAGGATATATAATTTGTTGAAGTGTTGTTGTTGAGGATATGTAATTTGTTGAAGTGTGTTATTGAGGATATGTAAATTTTTGGAAGTGTTGCTATTGAGGATATCTAATTTGTTTAAGTGTTGATGTTGAGGATATATAATTTGTTAAAGTGTTGTTGTGGAGGATATGTAATTTGTTAAAGTGTTGTTGTGGAGGATATGTAATTTGTCTAAATGTTTTTGTTGAGTTACGTTCTATGTAAACTGTGAGTTGTTAGGTTGGGTTGATGTTTATGCAGGTTGTAGTTGTGGAGGTTCGGTTGGGGGTGGTAGGAGTACCCGTATTTCATCCCCTTAGCTTGTGTTTAGAGTTTTACTTGCTGAGTACCGTGTGGTTTGGTACTCACCCCTTGCTTCTACAAATTTTTGTAGGTTACTAGCCCGGACTTTTATGATATATTCTCTTCTTTTCCGAGGCTTCCTGGAGATTTTGTGAGGTAGTTGTTGGTCATCTCAGCATCCCTCCTTACTCTTGTTTATGATTTTGTTCTACTCTAGAAACAATATCATATGAGACTTATATTTTCTTTTGATGCGATTGTAATACTTTAGAGGCTTGTACACGTGACAACCAGATTTTGGGGTATAATATAAGTTGATAGTAAATTTTCCGCATTTTTATTGTAATAGTTGAGTTTTAGGCTTACTTGTCTTGGTGGGATAAGACGAGTGCCATCACGCCCATTTTTGGGTCGTGACAACCTCCTTCCGGTTCTTGTTTGGCTTATATCTTTACCTCTTCTAACTTTTGTTATAATCAACTTCTTACGCTTCCCTACTAACGCATTCACATATTTCCTTCTCATATTTTCGAACAATCTCAATGTTGCGTCTTCATCTTATGTGTCATGGAATCACTTCCACCTTTTCATATATAAACTCCGTTTATAATCATTTCTCTTAGTATGTCAATATATATCTAGCTAGTCGTCCTCATCTACCCTAGCTACATTCATCTTTTGCATGTGTTTGTCTTTATTGGACAACACTCCGCCTCTTATAACAACAATGTTAGTCTAATTAGCCCCAGCACACCACTATGTATAACTTACATTTAATCGTCTATAGGGACGCACTGATTGCTATAGGAAGTACTGATTGCTATAGGAAGTACCAAAAATGGTCAAATATACCATTTGTACAATTGAAATATACACCTTTTATTATACTTTGATACATATACATGTCCCTATTTTTAACGGAGGAACACATATCAATTTAAGAACAAATAACTCACTTTAATTTTAAATACTCATTTCCTTTAAAATTCACTTATTTTACTCATTTCCTCAGTTGACCCACCTTTAAACAATCTCAATTTCATAACTCATCTTCTCTATCTAAAACTTTTATTAAAATTAGTCCTAAACCACTATAAAAGTTTAATGTGAAACTTCAATGTAATTTTATTTACGCAAAAGGATTAAAATTGCTTCTAAACTATTTGAAATAGATTATTTATATCCTTCGTAACATTTTGAGATAAAAAATGCCACTACTATTATCCTAAGAGACCACAAATACCCTCGAGAGTTAATACACCAAATCTTTATTGACGTGACAAGTCATGTGGGACTAACCTTCCACCTAAGTGTTGTCAACTAGGATTTACTACAAAAGAACTAGACCTTTAGCGGCGACAATAGTCGCCATAAAAGCCCAGAAAATCTTCACTAAAAGTTTTTAACATTAAATTCTAATTTTGTGTTTTTTTCATTATTTTTTAAAAAACAAAATCGATTAAGTTGGAGTTTAAAGACACTGTATGTTTTGTTTTTATGTCATATGTAAATGTATAAAATGTACAATGATGCATTATACAGTAGGAGATGAAATTGAGAAGTAATTTTGATGATTTTTCGTAATTATATTGGATGTTTTTAATATTGATATTGCAAATTATTTATTTTTAGAAAACAATTGAAAAATAATTATCATATTTTTTTGTTAAAAAAATGGTTTTACTAGCGAATGATTGTTGAAGTCTTAGTCGCCACTAAAAATCACTCATAACCTTTAGTATCAATTTTTTGAGATTTTGTGACGACAAAGGTAAAGTTCTTTTAGTGAATTTTAGTTGGCAACGCTTAGGTGGAGGTATTAGGCTCATGTGGCTTGCCACGTCACTAAAAAATTGGGGTGTTAATTCTTGAGAGTATTTAGGTCTCCAAATATAACGCCGGTGATATTTTTAATCCCAAAATGTAATAAAAAGTATAAGTAATCTATTTCACATAATTCAGAGGCAATTTTGATCATTTTCCATTTTATTTATAACAACAGAATTCGGGGGTAAGTGAAAACTGTGAAATATAGAAGCTTAATGCAACCTCAACACCATCTCCTTTAACTGTAATTTTCGATTATAGGCTTTAATATTTGCAACTTTCCTTAAAAGAGTATTTGTATCAATTCTGTCAAAGAAAAATTGTTGACTTCATATTATGCAATGCTCTTGCTGGTTATTGATTGCCGGAAGTTAAGGATCTAATTTAGATGGTACGAACTTTTCACTTTTTCCTTGAGTTTCACAGTGAGCTTTCGTGGCAGTTGAGGACTGATTTTCATAGAAATTTTCTGTCACGATTTAAATTATCGTGAATGGAGTCCATACTAATTCTTCAATGGGAGGACTAACTACTAACTCAACTTAACCCGTCATGAGTAGTTATGAAAATCAAATTATGAAAGAAACTATTAAAAGCAATTTAAAATTTGATAAATGATTGAGTTTCATAAACTCAATCAATAGTTAAAACATTGTAAAATTTAAGCACTTGAAACGGAAAGTGGAAGTACAAAACTTTAATTAGTCAATAATGAGGATGCAACCGCGAAAGCTAGAAAACACAAGCTAATAGTTTAATGTATCTGTCTTAAGATATGGACAAGAAGATGTCGAAGAATCCATGACAACCTTAAAAGTAGTTCATCCTTGAATTTGAAGATCACGCTTCCTTCAAGTGAGGTCTTGTATCAATCGTCTGAATATGTCTTGCACTCTATAAGAAAAAAGCATGTGAAATATCAATAAAAACCATATTATACTTGTAGGAGATTACATATCTAATTTCAAGCATACATAATTATAATATAATTTTAGTATAACTTACATAAATCATATAGTATAAGATTAAAATTACATTGTATCCCTACTCTTTTCAATATGTTGCGCTAACAAAGGAAACAAATCTGAAAATCTAATTAAATTTCATAAATTACGCTTACGTATCTTCTTTATCGATTAGACAGATGCTAATGCTAACAAAACAAAGAAATTTAAAATTCAAATCCCTTCCCTTTTCTTTGTTGAAAAACCTTTCAAAGTGCTGAAGAGATACAATGTTTTGATGTGTGCAATTGTGTGTGTTGAAGATAGAAAAAGGGACCACTCTCTTAACGTATATACTTGAATCAAGAATTGATAATTTATGTTACATACAAATAACAATATATATAGTTGATTCAAACAATTTAAATGTGAAGGTGAAGCAAATGTACATGGATAAAGCTAATTTAATGGTTGTAATGACAAAATACAAAATAGATCATAGCTTGAATTTTTGAGTTATAATATCTGATAACAAAAGGTATGTGACCAGAATTATTGTGTTGTAATACACTCTTTTTTTACTTTTTGAATATTTAAGTGTTAAACATTGTTAGTTACAAGTTGATACATCACTAGTTTGCTAACTATGTGTTGGCTTCTTAGATCTGTGTATCAATTTGTGGTTATTATAAAGAACCATGTACATGTTTATTCGTTCTTCTTATTATTTGTAATCTATCATTATAGAGGCATGAATAATTAAGACACATACCTTTTTTTAATGTATTTGTTAGTATATTAATCATGATACACTTCTAGTTAGAACTTGATATATTACGAGTTCGTCGCAATTGTGTTGATTTTTAGATTTGTGTATCAATATGTGGTTATTATAAAGTAACAGGTACATGTTAATTTGTTCTTCTTATTTTCTGCAATGCATCATTGTAGAGGCATGAATAATTAAGACATACATTTTTTTGTTTTTTTAAATATATTTATTAATATATTAATCATAATACATTCTAGTTACAACTTTATACATTACAACTTTTTCGCATATGTGTTGAATTTTAGATCTATGTATCAATTTATGGTTGTTATAAAATATCATGTACATATGAAAATTCATTCTTCTTATATTTTTGTAATGTATCATTATGGAGCCATGTGTAATTAAGTCATACACTTTTTTGTTTGTTTGTTTTTTTAGTGTGTTTATTAATATATTTGTCATGATATATTGTTAGTTACAACTTGATACCTTACTAGTTTGTCGCATATGTGTTCGGTTTTTTTAGATCTATGTATCAATGTGTGGTTATTATAAAGTATCAGGTATATATTAATTCGTTCATCTTATTTTTTTTGTAATGTATCATTATAGATGCATGAGTAATTAAGTCACAAAGATATGAAAAGTTTATATAAGTAAGTTGATGTGTATCTGACACATAAGATTTGTTGTGAACAATAATATGTTAGCCCCTAGGTTGTATTTATGGTCTATTACGAATACTGTTAATAATGTATCTTGAACTTTTTTTTTCTTTTTCTTTTATTGAAAATGATACATGAAACAATGCTTCTTTTACTATACATGGTACACATAAAGCTATATATTAGTTTATTTTTTTGAAGATTGTTGTTGGAGATTGAAGACATATGTTAAAAAAAAATCAGATATATTCAAATTGAGGTACAACAATCGTGAACATAAAAGAATCAATGCCGGATAAGGACGATTTATCAGTTTCAGAATGCATTTTTGAAGAAATTTTCTTGCCACAAAGATGTAAAAGGATGTCTGGACGACCAAAAAAAAGAAGAAAGAAAAATTCAGATGAAAAGCTAACCACAAACACAAAGTGTTGTGGACATTGTTAATAAGAAGATAACAATCGAAGAACTTGTACTTTCTTTTTCGAAATATAGTTGAGGAAGTTTTTATTTAGAATATTGTGATGTTTCAGATTAATAATTTTCAAATTGTAATAGTTCAATTTATAAATTTTTCATTGTTACAAATATATACATTACAAAGTATTGTTAGCTTATTAATTTCTGATACAATAAATTGAAATGTTACAATTTTCAGTTTTATCTATATTTCTAATTGGTAATAATTTGTTCACATGGTAAAATTATATAAAATTTTAAGAATTTGATACAAGCTATTATGTTTCAAATACATTATTTATTTAATGTATGATTTTATGTTTGATAATAATGTATCTGATATAGAGTGATCGCAAAGTGTTATGTGTAAATATGATAAAGTGTAGTTATTAATGTATCACAACAAAAAAGAATTAAGTTATAAAGATGATACGTGTTTAAAATAAATATTGTAGTGATTAAATATTAAATACAATTTTCAATATATTGAGCAATCTCAACACTAAAAGAATTTTTATATATTTATCAAATTTATAGATGAAAAATAAGTACCATGGACAAATTTAAAAAAAAAATCAGAAAAAATGGAAAAAACGATGAAAAAGAAAACAAAGTTAAGATAATAAAACAATTTCAAATTAATTTTCTGGAGAGATAAATATTTTAAATTCAAATTAGGATGAAGTGATAAACATAATGGAGAAATTAATTGAAAAGATCACACTAATAAAAATGAGAGAGATTTGTGGAGTGAAATTAGAATGTGATAAACATGGAGGATATGGGGAGTGAGAATTATGTATCCAGAAATTGTTGTGCTCAAAATAAGGGATTTTGAATTTTTTTTAAAATAGTAGGGAATAATGAAAATTATGAAAACAAAATGTGTGTATATATATGTAATTTTTCCATAATTTTATTCTTTCTATGCATAATTTTCTTTATTGTTATCTTCGTTGCTAACATATTTTAAATTAGTTTTTACTTTTCAATGTTTAGATATATCATTTGATCTTGTAAACATTTATGAATTTTTTTATTTTGTAGTCGAACGGATGTCACAAATACATTAGGTCAAAAATTTTAACAATTTACTTTGTAAATATCTTAATTTGTATCCAAATAACTATAGCCTTGAATCTTATCAGACTGAATATATTGATGTTTCAATAAAAATATATTGTAGTCATGTAAATTAACCGCTCAATTTGAAGATGGTTAGCTAAACACATGAAAATCAAATATAATATGATGACTTTCACTTCTAAAGGCAGGGGTGAAGACTCATTGCGGCATTAAGTAAGGAATTTGAGGAAATCAAGGCGCATCCACTTCGTCATCTCAGCCTATTTTTATACAATAGGTAGAAAAGATTCTGCCCTTCTAGCCTCGAGTAGTGGACTTCACATTTAGTTAACATTTATAATTTACAAGTTCCAAACCTATGACCTAGGTAAAAGTAAAAATATATTTGATCTCTTTTTCAATCATTGTATAATTTTAAGAAAATCAAAAGAACTAATTAATTAAAATTGAAATAGAAGAATCAATTTTATCTTAGTGTATTTTGGTTTATAATTTTGATAAATCAACATATTAGGTTTAATTATTTTCAATCCAACCTATGATTTTATAAAGAATATACTGCTACAATGAATTCTACCGTTGTTATAGGTTGAATGGTACTATACAAAAATAAATAATATAAAAAAATATTTACTTTTTGAAGAAAATCAGTCCATTATAAAAAAAAATATCACTCTAAAAAATAATCGACCGTCATAAAAGAGATTTAATGAAAAAAGAAAATAAAAATAAATTTAATCAAGTGAGTTAATTAAATTAAATAAACAAATATGACATGTGAATGAACACGTGGAAGTAGTGTAATGTTTTTGTTCTTATATAAACACCAAAACAATTTCAGTTACTTCACTCTTCTGGCTCTTTCCGCCTAAGTGTGAAATGCACTGAGCTAAGCTACCTCTTCAATTTCTTCTACTCTCATTCTCACCGATTCAATCCACATTTTTCATACTTGTTGCTGAGGAGACGGAATTTCAGTATGGACGGAGGTGATACTACTCAAACGGTGAAAGACAATTCCGGCAACATCGCAGTCGGTGGTAAAACGGTCACCATCAACATCCGATGTGTCAATGACTTTGAGTTATCTGTTCAAGTCAGCCTCGATTGCACCGTCGGATTATTCAAGTCCATCATTTCCCAGCCGACTGATATCCCTGTTGAGGAGCAGAAAGTTATCTATAACGGCCGGATCTTAAAGGATGATCAAACCCTAAAAAGCTGTGGTAATAATTAATTACTCTTATCTAAATATTTTTTTGCTACTTTATTAGTAATGCTGAATTATTTGTGTTTACTTTTTATTACTCATGTTGTTGATCAATCAATCAAATGTACCTCAATTACGAACTTGTTAGGGTTTGTGATATTAATGTTGTAAATATTGTTAAAAAATAATTATTTAAAAGAATATTTGTATGTTTTGTAACTTGTATGTTATATAGAGGTGCATGTTAAATATCTCAAAGTTCAGATTCTTTTTGGGCTTTAATTACTGAATGTAGAGAACAGAACTGTACTTCGGTTGGCTTGGGATTGTATGCTAATGCATTTTCCTGTTCTGAGGAGTAATTTTAATTATTTGTTCATTCTGGATAATAATGCATTGAGAACTGTTTTAACAAGAAAAAGAAATAATGCATATAGAAGTTGTTTCCTGAAATGGAGGAGAATCTAGTTTTGGAAAATAATTCATTGGAACTATTAGCGGGTGTTGAGATTGTGGATATTCTTAGAGCTGAAGGGAGTAGTAATTTTTGAAAGCCTACATTCGACTTCTACGTACAATACTTGACGTCATGAGCTCATTCGCTCCATCTTGATAGGTAGGATTACGTTGACAAAATATTCCTTAATTTCTCGATTTAGAAGTGCAAATTTAATTTCTGTGTGCAAATTTAACCTCTTTGTTTGTGCTCTTTCCAGAATAGATGGAAATAATCGATAAGTTGTGTGTTAATGCATTAGGACCAAATTTCGATTCTAATAGATTTAAAGTCTTGCTTATTTGTTACAATATACTCCCTAATCTGGCATGTTTTGTCTTGGGATAAGAAATAGGTGGGAAAAAGTAATATAGAGGAATGATGCAGTGGTATTGGGGTTTATTGGGCTTTTATTAGAGTATGAAGTTGTGTACGTGGATCTGCAATAGCAGGGAATCTGCATATTTGTTGCAGTTCAGTTTCCATTTTACTACGTAGATTTGATTTAGCATGTATTCTCTTGTCTTTAACATGATGCTACTTAATGTCAATTATGTTGATCTGATTCATGATTGATTACTTATAACCACATAACATTCTAGATTGAGCTTTGGAATCTTATACTATCAAGATGCATGGAGCTTCTATTTTATCTGCTCTCTTGTTGCATGTTATCAGCTGTCAGAATAAGAATCATAGTAAATTTAATTTTAATATTTGTGGCGAGCAGGTCTGGAGGCAGACCAAACAGTTCATCTTATTCGAGGTTCTGCCGTAGCTGCTTCTGCTAGTGCAACCAATGTTGTAAATCCAAATGCTAATCAGGATGCTCCCAGGGTTGATGTTCCCACTAAAGGGGGGCTGTTTGTCAGGGTCGGTAGAGGTCCACTCTTTTCTAGACTTGGAAGAAGAGGTGGTTCGTTTGGAGCTGGACTTCCAGATTTTGAGCAGGTCCAACAACATGACTCCATCATGATGAGAGAGATATTGAATATGCCTCTAGTTCAGGATCTAGTGAATGACCCAGAAATCATCTGCAACTTTATCGTGAACAGTCCTCAAATGCGAGAGTATGTGAATCTTAATCCCGAGCTTCCACACATATTCAATGACCCTGCTATATTTCTCCAGATATGGGAGGCTGCACGTAATGAACTCATGCATGAGACGATAAGAACTATTCAATGGTCATTGAGCCACACTGAATCGTCTCCTGAGGAATCTAACATGCTAAGGCACATGTATGTGGATGTCCAAGAGCCATTTCTTAATGCAACAAGCATGGCTGGAGATACAAGAAATAATTCAGGGACAAACCCGTTCGTGGCTCTTTTTGGAGCCCAGGAACAATTTTAAGCATAATTTTGTCAGGATTTCTTAAAATCAATTTTATACTTTTAACTATATATGTAGCATTCATTATCTTGCTTCCCCCCTTCCCCCTTTTTCAACTACTTTTGATAAGCGGGGTATTGTCTTTTTTCTCTATTTTGCAGTTGGAGGTGCCCAAATGAATACCTCTCCCAGATCAAATACTTCTAGGAATATTTGGGGACCCTCTCCTGGTGGTTTGGATGACATAGCAGATTTGCAGCGAATGCTAGGTGGCATACCTGGCGCCTCTTCTGAAAATCAGTTAATAGGATACCCATCCATCTCGCAGATAATGCAGCACATAAACCAGGTATTTATTTATTTAATTTGTACTAAAGCTTACAAACAGTCATCGAGTTTAAGGTTTTATTCTTTTTTCTCCTGGTTTTCTTTTTTTGTTGATTGTGATGGAGAATTTCTTGTCAAGCTTCTCATTTCTTGAGTATCTTGGTGGTTAGATTATGGAGCTCGACCCCAACTCTCATAATGGGGATATGATGCCAAATCCTGAATTAATTCATCAGTTGATGTCCTCTAAGAGGATGCAGGTAAAGAATTTTTGCATGCTGTCTTTAAGTTTTGCTTATTGGAATTGTAGAATATGTAAGTGGTGCATGCAGTGTGGCAAATCTAGAAAATCGGGTATCACTCTCTTTTTGATACATAAAGGTTAATGATAACTTAGAACTCAATGAGGTAAAAGTTATGTTAGAAATATGTTTATAGCCTGTTTGGATTGGCTCTGGGCTTTTAGCTTATAAGCCAAAAGTCATACTATTTTTGATTTGCCACACTGCATGCACCACTTAATAGCACTTTTTTGTTTTACACATATACTACAATAGTTCTTTAAAAATATCTTGGCTTAAAAATATTTAAAATAAGTCAATCCAAACGGGCACTTAGTAGATTTGTCGCAAACTTACACTTAGAGGTAAATAAGTTAAATTACAGGTAAAAAAGGTAAAAGTATGACTCCTTCCATTTTTCAATTTATTTGTTTGGTTTTGACTTGGCATGAAGTTGTAGAAAGTAAAGAAGACCTTTGAGTGGTCTTAAACTAAAGATAGGTAGAATTTCATAACATCTTTTAATCTTGTTGTCTTGTGGTCTTGAACATGTGAAAAGTTAGAACTAAAAGAGTTGTCACAACATGAAAAAGATTTTTAAAATAGACTAACAAAGAAAGTAGGACAAACAAATTGAAATTCAAGGAGTATTAGAAATTTGCTTAGTAGAATTGGTGCAGAAAGAGCTTTTGCAGATTGATCTAGTGAGAACTTGAATCAGATTGTTTTAGAGAGATTGGCAAAGATGCACCAAGAGGTCACAGGCTAATCAATTAAGTTTATAAATATAGTGTCTCTATGTGTTGAAAATGTAGATGCAGTCTTAGTGGCTTAGTGTAACCATTCTTATTAGTGGTCGTACTGATTACTGAAATGGCACTAAATATTAATGCTGGGCATCTGTAAGGAAAAAGAATAAAAACATTTACTATGAAAAACAAAGGGGAAAATAGCAACAGAAAAAATCAAACAAAAAAATATTGTCTATTTGTTATTCGTTTCTCTTATTGGACACCATTGAACTACTTTCAACCCTTGCAATTACTTTTTTAGATTCATTTTCTTACTAATCTAAATAAGCTGAGCTCCGACAATGTTAATTTATCAAAAATAAACTTTACAGATTTTAGTGTCAAGTATGACATGATAGACACTGTCCTTCAGATTTTATTATGTCAATACAGAAATATACTTCAGATTTTATTATCTATGTGTCTACAGACTTTATTGTTCATTGAAATGTTTTCATCATCATTTCATTAAATATTAGAATATTAATATGTCTATTTATTTCTTGAACATGATGTATGTTTTTATGTCATATTACTGTTAAGTGTCACTGATTCATCAAACATGTTTTCTGAGCACAATATAAGACATTCCGGATTGAACATTTTTCATCTATATAATTTAAAAGTCATTATATTGCCCATTTGGAGGTACCAAGGGTTTAAAAGAGAATCCTTTTGAAATGTGTCTGGAAATAATTGGTTTTTTTTTGAAAAAAAATTTGCGTTTTATTCATCTTCAACAAAAAGACGCGTGATTTTATTCATATGTTTCTGGACATAGAGCATGATGTGTGCATAATTCTTAGGGTATGTTCTTCCTTCATTCCTTTCTATTTTTTACAATCGTTCTTTTTCCTTTTAGGAATATCTGGTACAACAAGGGCTATTTCCTTACCTTGATCAGCCGCAATCAAACCAGTAAGTCTGGACATATATCTATGGATTTTCACTTGGCTGGAGAATCTCACACCTCCTGATTCAGCTGATATGATGATATGCATCTCCTTGTCTCATTATTACTCATTGTTTCTTGTCCTACAAGTCACCAAAGGAAAAAGAAATATTACTTAGATTCATATTTCACTTGCCAAAAAATAGTCTAAGTCTTTCGAATTAGGTTGGATAAAAGATAAACTTGTGAGTGGCTCGAGATTCTTACTCTCATTATTTGGATCAATGGGGTAATTTTCTGCCTTGCGTCTATCACTTCTGACAAAGTATCTTTTCTGCATGCAGAGAACAAGATCAGGGCGAAGCTGACGAAACAGGTAATATCATTCTATATATTTCCCAATTTGATATCCTTGTAACTGTAAATATACCCTTAGGTTTGGAGGGAATGATCTCTTGATTTAGGAGCAAATAAATCCTTTTACAATATTTTCCAAATGTTACTTAAGTCTAGTATTTTAATGCAAAACTGTCCTATTAGGAGCAATACACTTAATATTGTTGTGATGCACATTATTTGTGATGTTTCATATAAATGGACAACTTCTTTGTATAGTTACATGGTATATGAAAGTTGAGATTTTACAAGGGCGACAGAACTGATTTGGATTTATACCTGTTAGGAGTTTATTTTTTTGTTAAAAATATTCATTGAAATTTATAGGTTGAGAATGCGGTTTTGGTGGGGATATAGAAGATACAAATTCAGATAAAATATATAAATGTCAGAAATGAACTGTACAAAAGAGTGATATTAGTATGAAAATAACGAGATGAGATATAAATTTGTATTTGGGAAAGGTTGTTTATTGTGGGGATCTGTATAATACTATTTTACACTTATGAATAAGCTGAAGAAAGGTTGGATGATCAATGCTTATTTTAGATGATACTCTTTAATTGGTGAAATTAGCGAGAAAGTCAACTGAGGTTGGAACAGTTGGAACTATGACAAAGAACTCTGGTTTTAGCCTTTTATTTAGGTTATTTAGAAATAAAACAAACTACCTATAAAAAGTAGAAATTTGACAAACTATGTTCACTACAAGTTATAATAAGATCAACTCGAATGAGATCACTAGATGAGATAGTGGTGCCCAAATGTAGAGAGTGGAAATATTTGCTCTCATATTTGATGAGAATGATATGATTGATGAAGATGTGACACAAGCTAAAAGAGGATTGTGGAAACGGAGGAGTGCTAAGACAGTTGTGTTATACGTGAACGCTTAACAAAGTGAAACACAAGTTGTATGCAACAGCAGCGAGATCAGAGATGTTATATGGGAGTGATTGCGAGTAATGTAAATCCATGTGTATCCACAAGATAAATTTCCTAAAAATTGCATGGACATATAGTCATACGGGGTCATTAAGATTAGAATTATCACATCTGACCCAAAAAAAAACATGATAAGATGAGAGTCTGGCTTTCTATGTCCTATGTAGACCTCCACATGCATTGGTCAGTATGTGCGAAAACATGATGATTGAAGGTGATAAAAGAAGAGAGGGATAGAAAGTTGTATTTGAGAGACTTGTAGATCTCGACATCAATATGAATTTAATGTCAGATCATAATACAATAGAAGCAAAGAATCTATACATGAGTTACTATTTTATCAGGTCAAGTCTTTGGTAGGAATCTCTTTTTATATTTGGATACTTGTTTGTTCGACTAACGGGATTAAGAGAGTCTAGTTCTAGGTTAAAATCTTAGTGTTTATTTTTTAGAGTTAGGGAATACAATAATTGTGGGTGATTTTAACTCACATCAACTGTGGGTGACTTTAATAATTGCAGAATATCAGAACGGGGCAGTGGAAGTGGCGAGGAACGTGGTTGATAGTACTCTAGAGAGGGCAAGTTTGCATGAATTCCCCGGATTAAATAATTGTTAGTTTATTCTCGTCTTTCTCATTCTCTCTCTATATATCTCGGACTTAACTCGGATGCTCATATTGCTGTTGACATCTTATTGCAGTAGGCCCAGAAGAATTATATGCTATGCTATTTCTCCAGGTCGTTAGACTACATCGGATTCTTTGACAGTGAAGAAGCACTTATTGCCGCGGTGGAACTTGAAGAAGACAGTGGAAAGTAGTGTATGTGTATTCTCTTTTTATGACTACATATATATAGAGAGAGAGATCCAGATGAAATTGTTGACGTAGACAGAAGAAAAGGAGATTGGTGGAGGAACTAGTTCTTCTGTTCATTGTACATGCTACGTTAAATTGTTCATTATCATATGATTTTAGTGCCTACTTTCCTGTAGCATTTTGTTTTTGCTTTGCTAGGTGGATTCAATTTGATCATAGAGTTTCCATGCAACGACTATGCTTCGAAAAAGGGTCAAAAATACCTCTAACCTACCCAAAAAACCTCACAAACATTTTTATCTAAAAATACTGTCAATTACTCATTATTTTTGGTGCAAATATACTCCTCTTCCCCTCCCCCCCTTTGTTTAAAAAATGCCTTTATAATATTAATAATGTTGTATCTTGAATTCAGTAATTTTCCTTCAACAATCTATATATCCATAGTCCAAATCCTCAATTTTCCTATTAATCAAAAGTGATAAAAAGATTTACATCACCTTTTAATTCTTAGATTGTTATTAATGTTAAATGTCTTATTTTAAAACCTGGTTAATTTTGATTCTTATATTTCATAATTGTGGCCGGAAATTGCATTATTACAGTTGATATTTGGTTGCATAGAATTTCTAAGAAATTGTAGGTACTTGATGATACATAAGGAGGTGAACCTTCACTAATACTAATTAGTCTAATTAAGAATTGGAGGCACAAAATATCGAGCAAAATATTTCACTTAGCTTCTATAATTAGAGCTATGTATGTACTCTTGTTTTGTATCTCTAATTTTTGTTGTTGTGATTGAATAAGTTTATACCTACTCTACATAAAACGTCTCATCTCGCGCATTTACCTCTCAAAACATTTTGTTCAAGTCCGTCCATAATAGTTTTATTTGAACTTTGTTGAAACGATGTTACTTTTGAATTGTACTATCAATCACCATATAGACACTTTATGAATCTTAAACATCTCTCTAAAAACATACATCAAAAGGGACGTTCGCCCATTTATGAGGTAACTATAACACTGTCATTTCCATTAACCCTCACTCACTTCATCCAAAATAATATATTACGTCAACTTTAAAAGTAGTCCGCGCCCTACAATTCTTTTTATATCTTTCTCAATCTTAAATGCATTATGAAGTTTTTTCAATAATAAAAATATGAAAAAACTTGAGCCTTTGTTTTCACAAAATAAAATTTTCTATTATTTGCTTGCGGTAGTAGTAATAAACTAACAATACTACTAGTAATACTAATAGTTATAGTAATTTTTTTTTAAAAAAATGTTGCGGTTCATTCAAATACGGGCGTACTCTATTATATTCTTTTAGGATAATTAAAACCAACTAAATAAGGCAAAACGACTTTTTTTTATGAGCATGTTTTATCCCAAAAAAAAAATAATCGATTCACCATTTTCCTGAAATAATAAAACAAGAAAACCAGTTAATATCCAAAGAACTTGAAGTGAACAACAAAATATGTTTTGTACCTTTGAAAGTGCACAACTCCAAAACTTATGGCCATAATTTCTTGGAGTCCTTAATGTTTTAATTTTGCAAAATACTCTTTGCTTTTACAAATATCTAATCCAATTGAATATCTAGACTTTTCGAATTATTAAAATATAACTGTTAAATTTGAAAAATTAAACTATATATATAGTATAAAAAAGTAAAAGTTGAATAAGAAAATGTGGAGCAAATAATACATATTTATTATTGAAGAAAGGAATAAAACTTCACATGAGGAAGAAAAATATGTAGGTTAAAGTAAGGAAATAATATAAAGAAATTATAGTTCCCCTATTTTAAAGTTTGTGAATATTTTTTTGCATGGATCTGGAGTTAACAAGGATGATCAATATTAAAGATGGTAGTTATAGCTCGTCCATTTATGAATGAATTGTCCATTTTGGTGTGTGTTATAAGAGTTTCTTTTGATGTTTAGGATTAAAGAAATGTCAATTTTAATGCTGGACTTGCTACATGCATGCATGCTATCCTTCGAGAAATATGATAAGTTGTATTGTCAAATGATCAATGAGTGTGGATTGAGAATTTTGTTGTGGTCTAATGATTACTAAATTAAGTGGGCCGAGAATTACGATATCTTAATTTTAAAATACAATAAAAGTAAAAATAATAGGTTATTTTCCCCTAATTGTCCCTAATATTGATGGGAAAAAAAATTACATGATATCATATTGTTGATGGAAGATAACAAATATCCTATAAAATTAATCAACATAATCAAATACTACGATATAAAAACAATATACATTTTTCTAAATTGCAGGCTTTAGGACAAGGCATGAAATATGAATCCTTAAAAGAAACAATTCAGGACAAGAAATAAATCTTTTAAAAGAACAATTTAATACAAGAAATAAATCCTTAAAAAAAATTAGGACAAAAAATAAATCCTTAAAATATCAATTTTGTACAAGAAGTAAATCCTTACAACAACAATTTAGGACAAAATATAAATCCTTAAAAAATTCCATTTGACAAAATATCTTAACATTAACATTGTATCAAAATTTAATTTAATTATGCCTATTAATTTAATTAATAAGGAATCCTTTCCAACAGTTTCGAAAAGTAAGCACTTATAAATACTGTCAATTTGATCATAGAGTTTCCATGCAACGACTATGCTTCGAAAAAGGATCAAAAATACCTCTAACCTACCCAAAAAACCTCACAAACATTTTTATCTAAAAATACTGTCAATTATTCATTATTTTTGGTGCAAATATACTCCTCTTCCCCCCCCCCCCCCCCCCTTTTGAATAAAAAATGCCTTTATAATATTAATAATGTTGTATCTAGAATTCAGTAATTTTCCTTCAACAATCTATATATCCATAGTCCAAATCCTCAATTTTCCTATTAATCAAAAGTGATAAAAAGATTTACATCACCTTTTAATTCTTAGATTGTTATTAATATTAAATATGTCTTGTTTTAAAACCTGGTTAATTTTGATTCTTATATTTCATAATTGTGGCCGGCAATTGCATTATTACAGTTGATATTTGGTTGCATAGGATTTCTAAGAAATTGTAGGTACTTGATGATACATAAGGAGGTGAACCTTCACTAATACTAATTAGTCTAATTAAGAATTGGAGGCACAAAATATCGAGCAAAATATTTCACTTAGCTTCTATAATTAGAGCTATGTATGTACTCTTTTTTTGTATCTCTAATTTTTGTTGTTGTGATTGAATAAGTTTATACCTACTCTACATAAAAGGTCTCATCTCGCGCATTTACCTCTCAAAACATTTTGTTCAAGTCCGTCCATAATAGTTTTATTTGGACTTTGTTGAAACGTTGTTACTTTTGAATTGTACTATCACTCACCAAATAGACACTTTATGAATCTTAAACATCTCTCTAAAAACATACATCAAAAGGGACGTTCGCCCATTTATGAGGTAACTATAACACTGTCATTTCCATTAACCCTCACTCACTTCATCCAAAAAAATATATTACGTCAACTTTAAAAGTAGTCCGCGCCCTACAATTCTTTTTATATCTTTCTCAATTTTAAATGCATTATAAAGTTTTTTCAATAATAAAAATATGAAAAAACTTGAGCCTCTGTTTTCATAAAATAAAATTTTCTATTATTTTGAAGGAATATTGATTGTATTGAAGTGTTAACCTAATAAGGGAATACATGAGAGATATATATAGGAGATATAGGAAGGAGTACTAATCCTAATAGGACTAGGATTAAGGAGTACTAATCCTAATAGGACTAGGATTAGTACACAGTAAATACTAATATTATTTAATACTATTATTTAATACTATCTGTTATTATCCCCCCCTCAAGCTGAGCTGAGCGGAAGCGAACGGAAGCTTGGAACTGAGGTAATCGTGCTGTCGGCTCGGGAGAGGCTTGGTGAGAATATCAGCCGGTTGTTCTTCAGTGGGTACATACTGCACAGTCATGGTGCCGGCCTGAACTTCATCGCGAACAAAGAGACAATCGGTATCAACATGCTTCATTCTGGTGTGTAGGACGGAATTCTTGGCCACACAGATGGTTGATTTGTTGTCACAATAGAGAGAAGGAACAGTGTGAGTGGCGCGGAGTTCGCGAAGAATATATGTGACCCACATGGTCTCAGCAGCAAGAAGAGCAAGGACGCGGTATTTAGCTTCAGTCGAGGACCGAGAGACCTTGGGTTTTTTTTTGTACACCAGGAGATCAGGTTCGGCCCCAAAAAAAGAGAAACCCGATGTAGATTTTCTGTCATTTTTATCATTCGCCCAATCTGAATCTGAGAAACCCCGAAGCTCCAAGTCCCCGGGTCGAATGAGTAAACCACGACCAAGAGTGCCAAAAATGTACCTGAGAATGCGTTTTAGACAATGGTAATCATGTTCACTTGGTTGATGCATGCACTGAGCAACTCGGTTGACAGCAAACTGGATGTCAAGACGGGTAATGGTCAGATACTGTAGATCCCCAATGAGGCTGCGGAAGTGGGTGATATCGGCAAAGGGGGTGTCGGCTCCATTCGTAGACGAAGAGACTGTCATCGGTGTTGGTTGACTGGTGCATTTTTCCAGTCCAGCTCTCTGCAACAGATTTCGAGCATATTTTGACTGATGAAGAAACAAGTCGCTGCCTGTCCGAGAAACCTCCATTCTCAGAAAATAATGTAACGGGTCAATGTCCTTTATTTTGAAGGTAGTATGCATAACTCGAGTGACGTCCTGAATGAGAGCTGCAGTAGAGCCTGTAATAATGATATCATCTACATAGACAAAAAGAACGATTGTACCGTGTGCTGAATGTTGAGTAAACAGACTCGTGTCGTGTACGCAACACGTGAAGCCGAGTCCCTGGAGGAACGTTTTCAGACGTGTGTACCAAGCACGGGGGGCTTGCTTGAGCCCATACAGAGACTTCTGGAGTTTGCAAACATGTTGAGGGAAGCGGGGATCATCATAGCCCGGTGGTTGCGTCATGTAGATAGTTTCATCAAGCATACCATGAAGAAAAGCATTGGAAACATCCAACTGATTGATGAGCCAATTGTTGCGCACGACGAGTGACAGTACCAGGCGAATGGTTTCCTGCCGAATAACAGGACTGAATGTCTCGGAGTAATCAAGCCCATACTCCTGATTGTAGCCTTTAGCAACCAAACGAGCCTTGTACCTGGAAATACTGCCATCCGCTTGAGATGCATAATTGGCACGGTTATCACTATTTCGGCTCTCCTCATACCGAAACCAGCAACGAGCAGCGGTGTGTCCTGTTTTCTGACAGATTTTACAAGTTGGACGATCCCGCTTGTAAGTGCCCTGCCCGCCGCTGGAAGATGACTGCCCGCCGCTGCCGAAGTAGTGCAGGCTGTTGTTGCTGCCGTGCTGCTGACCGTTGTACGGCGGACGACTGCCCTGCCGACCACCGCGCCCACAGCCTCCACTGTTTCTGCCGTAGCCGCCGCGGCTCCCCTGCCGGCCGCTACCACGCCCCCCCGCGATAGTTCTGGCTTGCGGTGAGGGCGGTGGATGGCTCCATAACAGCGGCTTCTCGGAAAAGAAGTTTGCTCTCCATATCCACGTTGATTTCTTCACTTTTTAGCCACGAGGAGAGAGTAGTCAGGTCAACGGGCGTTGGACTGATGCGAACCGCCTGTTTAATGGAGGAGTAAGCTGATGGGAGCCCCCGAACGATGCACATGATGAGATCTTTTTCGGAAATGATTTCGTTCACGGTTTCGAGAGCTGTGATGATGGTGGAGACCTCGTCTAAATACTCCGCCATAGTTTTCGTGCCTTTGGTAATTGTGTGGAGACGATCACGCAATTGAAAAATATGAGAGTGGGAAATTGATGCATAGCGTGTTGCGAGGGCTGTGCACAGGGTTGAAGCATTTGTGTAGGATCGGACGTGTTTCTGAACTGTGGGAGAGATGACCGCAATCAAACATGATCGGATCTGGCCATCCACGGCTTTCCAGGCGGCATGGGCCGGATTGGTTTTTTCTGATTTGTCCGTGGCGGTGATGACTGCCGGTGGCGGTTCTGTGCTTCCATCGACGTATTTGAGAAGGTAATTGGCCTCAAGGGTTGTAAGAACGGTGATTTTCCATGTAGGGTAATTTATGTCTGATAATTTTTCGGGAATCAGGGCATGAAGATTCCTGAGAAGGAGTTTAACGCCAGAAGGAAGTGAATCGAGAGGATCCACCACGGTTGTCATGGCTGCCGCCGCCCAAGAGAAGAGAGGGAACGATCGGTGCCCTAAAGAGAGAGAAAAAATCTAGAGAAAAGAAGATCTAGGTTTTCTGGCTCTTGATACCATGAAGGAATATTGATTGTATTGAAGTGTTAACCTAATAAGGGAATACATGGGAGATATATATAGGAGATATAGGAAGGAGTACTAATCCTAATAGGACTAGGATTAAGGAGTACTAATCCTAATAGGACTAGGATTAGTACACAATAAATACTAATATTATTTAACACTATCTGTTATTATATTTGCTTGCAGCAGTAGTAATAAACTAACAATACTAATAGTAATACTAATAGTTATAGTAATTTTCAAAAAATAAATGTTGCGGTTCATTCAAATACGGGCGTACTCTATTATATTCTTTTAGGATAATTAAAATCAACTAAATAAGGCAAAACGACTTTGTTTTTTTTTATGAGCATATGCTTTATCCCCACAAAAAATAATCGCATTCACTATTTTTCTGAACTAATAAAACAAGAAAACCAGTAAATATCCAAAGAACTTGAGGTGAACAGCATAATATGTTTTGTACCTTTGAAAGTGCACAACTCCAAAACTTATGGCCATAATTTCTTGGAGTGCTTAATGTTTTCATTTTGCAAAATACTCTTTGCTTTTACAAATATCTAATCCAATTGAATATCTAGACTTTTCGAATTATTAAAATATAACTGTTAAATTTAAAAAAATTAAACTATATATATAGTATAAAAAAGTAAAAGCTGAATGAGAAAATGTGGAGCAAATAAAACTTCACATGAGGAAGAAAAATATGTAGATTAAAGTAAGGAAATAATAAAAAGAAATTATAGTTCCCCTATTTTAAAGGTTGTGAATATTTTTTTGCATGGATCCGGAGTTAACAAGGATGATCAATATTAAATATGATAGTTATAGCTCGTCCATTTATGAATGAACTGTCCATTTTGGTGTGTTATAAGAGCTTCTCTTGATGTTTAGGGTTCAAGAAATGTCAATTTTATTGCTGGACTTGCTACATGCATGCATGCTATCCTTAGAGAAATATTATAAGCTGTATTGTCAAATGATCAATGAGTGTGGATTGAGAATTTTGTTGTGGTCTAGTGATTAATAAATTAAGGGGGTTGAGAATTAGGATATCTTAATTTTAAAATACAATAAAAGCAAAAATAATAGGTTATTTTTCCCTAATTGTCCCTAATATTGATGGGGAAAAAAATACATGATATCATATTGTTGATGGAAGATAACAAATATCCTATAAAATTAATCAAGATAATCAAATACTACGATATAAAAACAATATACATTTTTCTAAATTGCAGGCTTTAGTCAGGATTGAAAATTAAAGGCCGGTAGTTAAAAATGAGTTTTCAACTTTTAACCTAATCCAAGCCTCCTCTAACAATTTAGCGACCATCAAAATTCTACTATGTTATTTTAATAATTATAATTGGTTTATGTAAATAGATTTTGGTCAAGGAGGTTATAGTAATCTTAAGAATTCACTGCATGTTCTAAATTAATATTTAACTATTATTTTTAAGCACTATCCCGCTTATATTGTGCTAAAATGTTAAAATATTTACATTGATATATTTAGGACAAGAAATCAATCCTTTAAAAAATCAGCAATTTAGGACAGCACATTAAATCCTTGAAAACAACAATTTAGGACAAGAAATAAATCCTTCAAACTACAATTTAGGACAAATGTAAATCCTTAAAAAAAAAAAAAGCAATTTAGGACAAGACATGAAATATGAATCCTTAAAAGAAACAATTTAGGACAAGAAATAAATCTTTCAAAGAACAATTTAGTACAAGAAATAAATCCTTAAAAAAAATTAGGACAAAAAATAAATCCTTAAAATATCAATTTTGTACAAGAAGTAAATCCTTACAATAACAATTTAGGACAAAATATAAATCCTTAAAAAATTCCATTTGACAAAATATCTTAACATCAACATTGTATCAAAACTTTATATAATTATGCTATAAATTTAAATAATAAGGAATCCTTTCCAACAGTTTCGAAAAGTAAGACAAAATAAATCCTTACAATAACAATTTAGGACAAAATATAAATCCTTAAAAAATTCCATTTGACAAAATATCTTAACATCAACATTGTATCAAAACTTTATATAATTATGCTATAAATTTAAATAATAAGGAATCCTTTCCAACAGTTTCGAAAAGTAAGCACTTATAAAATTATTATTAAACTTATTTATGTCTAAAGGAAATTGTCATTACTATTTTTATTTGTTACACGTATTCTAACAAGTGAAAACTCTCAATTTTTTCTTATATGTATTATTTTATTTTACTTACAGTGTAAATTAAACATGAGTTATTGACAAAATGTAAAACAATAAACATGGATGCTTATTCTTTTTAGGGATCTATAAGCAAATGAATTATCAAAATATTATCTTAGCTACGAAAAATGCAACAACACTCAACTATTTACTGTTAATCTTCTATTTTAATTTTCGACCTTCAAATTTTTTTATTTAAAGTCAAGTCCTTTATAAGCCGATACTATATCACTTTGTATTTATTCACCTCCTTCCGGTTCTTGTTTCGCCTATATCTTTACCTCTTCTAACTTTTGTTATTGTCAACTTCTTATGCTTCCCTACTAGCGCATTCACATATTTCCTTCTTATATTTTCAAACTATCTCAATATTGCGTCTTTATCTTATCTGTCATGAAATCACTTCCAACTTTTCTTATATAAACTCCGTTTCTAATCATTTCTCCTAGTATGTCAATATATATCTAGCTAGTCGTCCTCATCTCCGCTAGCTACATTCATCTTTTGCATGTGTTTGTCTTTATTGGACAACACTCTGCCTCTTACAAGAATGTTAGTCTAATTAGCCCCAGCACACCACTATGTATAACTTACATTTAATCATCTATAGGGACACATTTTTATCGCATAGAATAAAGAATGTATGCCTCAATTTCATCGGTCCACTTCAATACGGTGTGTGACATCATTACTTTTTCAGTTATATTGAATTATATATGAACCCATAAACTTAAATATGAATTTTGTGTTAATCTTCACTTATACTTCCGTTTCATATATTACGTCACTAAACTTTTGACTTCAGTTCTACTTAAATCTAAAACATTTAGACTCTAAGGTATGTCTTCAAACATTCACCTTATTATCATTAACTCCATCGAACGCATCTCTTCAGTCATATCATTTGCAAATAACATAAAATACACCACGAAACCTTTTTTTTTTTTTTTTTGAATATGTCGTGTCAATTCATACATCTCCAAAAAAAAAAAAAAGCTAATGATTGATCTCACGATCGAGAAGTGTTCAAAATCACCCTCACCCATTCTAACTCAAGTCTTGACTCCATTGCACTTGTCCTTTATTTCTGACACCTCTAAACTCATAATATCTCAAAAGAACCTCCTTATAAGGACTTTATCAACATCACAAAAGGATTATTATATACTTATAATATTTTGTTCAATAACGTTCTACTTAATCCTAAAGTTAAAAAATTCATATACACCTAGGTTAAACATAAAATATAATATTATAACATAAAAAAGGTAAATAGCACAAAAATGATGGTTGAGTAAACGAAGTATTATATTACTACTTAAGATAACAGCATAAGAAGGTTTAAGTGTTTGGGGGGTTGTATTTATGATTCAAATCATCAAAATCTACCAAATGATGATCTATATATAGTTTTGCAGATTCATTTATCATCTTTTCATTTAGGACATCTCAATTTCTTTCACAAACCAAAAATGTATTATTTATCTTGTTCATGTATATCTATTTCTAACATGATTAGCTAACATAGAAAATATACTTTCATTTAATTTTATTTTAGTACTTTAGAAGTTGAATACTGTATTAAAATCCATCTAAACTAGGTTAAAAATTTATATTCTTTTCATCACATGTACCCAAGAAAATTTGACCATCTTATAAGAACTATTTATAAGATTATTACATAAAAGTTGTTTATTTAGTTGTGTGATTCAATATCTGAGTAAATAATCTCTTTTAATCTGAACTACCTTATAAAAATGTTATTTCAATTTTTTATCTTCATTGTATTCACACAAAAAAAGAAATCGAAAAAATAATTTTAAAAATCCGTAAATTATGTGACATTGAATAAAATGTCCTTAATTTATAATTTGATTCAAAAATGTTTTTGTTGAATAGTTTTATCCACAATACCCCCCCTCTCTCTCTGTATATATAACACATTCTTTTCCTAATTATGATTAGAAAATGCTTATAATATTGTAGAATTTTTTTGTCAATATATAATTGAAAATTAATGATGAGGTTACTATATATGTGGGTGAGAGAGAGAGACTCATATTATCAGTTAGGGTGTCCATGGTTCAATTTAGATTGGATATTAGTTAAAATCAAACCAATTTAGTCATTTTTTAAATTTTCAAAACCAAATCAAACAAAAAAATAATTGTTGGTTTGGTTGTTTTAAGTTTTATTCGACTTTTTTGCATTATTTGATTTGAACGTAATACATTTGTTGAGGACATAGATATCTTGATAGACACATGCACCTAGTACATGTTATTACACGAATAAAATAATTTAATTAACAGAAAATGTAGCTATCTGATGTGATGTATGGTAGATAAAAGTTAAAATCATGAATTTTGATGACCTTGGACTTGAGATTTTAATCGTTGGATTAAAATTTGAGTGTCACGCTTGAGAAAATGGTAAATTTAAAACCTTAAGTTAATTAAAACAAAAGAATTATTTATATCTTATTTTCAAAGAATTAGAAATTGTATATACTAGTATATAATTTCTTGGTTCGGTTTAGTTATTCTTGCGATTTTCTTTAGTAAAATAAAAACCAGACCAAATAATATCAATTATCAAAATTTAAAACTAAACCTAACAAAGCCGAATTAAAACATCTATCTTTTTAATTGATTTGCTTCTGATTGCGGTTCGATTTGATTTTTAAATTATAATCATGAACAACCCTAATTATCAGTTAAACACACGAACTTATTCTATTTTGATTGTTAAAATGATTTTAAGAAGAAACAAAGATTATTTTCTACTTATTTATCAGGTAAAGTGATTTTAAAACTAAAAATAAGTTTCTAGAAGTAATACTTTATTAAAAATAAAATATATTTATTAAAAAAAAACTAATATACTTATATTAATAAAAGGGTTTTTGACTCATTTATTAACCGGTGCATTTTGCCGATCCAACTATTGGACTAACTAGGCCAAAACATGAAATTGTTTGACAAAGATATATTTGGACCAAATGTATTAACTAATGATATTTTGATTCAATTTTGCCTAGTTTAAAACATATTTTTAACTCTTTCTAAAACATAAAATATGGTCAAAGTAGGATGATTCAGGAAATCTAAAAAAGGATGCATAATGCATCAAAATATATATTTTGGCAAAAAAATTTTATTACATTGACTAAATAGGCAATTAATTTTAACGAACATTCCATATATGCCCTTGTGCATAGGTGGGAAATGAAAAACTTTAAATCTTAAATTTTTCTAATTTTTCACTATATATACAACACTATTCTTGATCATTTTATTCACACCGAAAAGAAAACCTCATTTATCTTTTTTTCTCTATGGCAAAATCTCTTGAGAATGTCTCTCCTCTCTCTTCCCCTCCTCCCTCCCCTCCTCAAGTTTGCAACGAGGAGGCTACACCACCAGCTGGAACTGAGGTCCCCTCAGTCGGTGCTCTTCCTCGAAAGAGTGGACTCATGGTGATCGGAGGGGAAGGGACGTCGGAGGACAGGGCCAAAAGGGCAAATGTGGAACCACCAGTACCAGCTCCAGCACCAGCTCCAGCACCAGCACCAGAACCACCGGTGTTAGAAAGAACCCGCTTTGCATGTGATATGGTGTTTGACACGATGATATTATTTCTCCGTCACATGCAGTCGCATCAGGTGCTGGAGACTTCCTATGTACCTGACTTGAACCAGGACCAGGTTCCGAACTGGACACCACCATATGAACCAATTGCATCACCTGATGATGACAACTCCAGTGAAATTAGTGTTGATGATGAGACCGCTGATGCTGATGCTGGTGCTGATGCTGATGTTCCTGCTGCTCCGAGGGAGCCGGTGTATCTGTTGCCAGATTTGAATCTCCCAGCACCAGAAGAGGATGAGGATGACGATGAGGATGATGATGGTGATGAGTAGTAGTACTGAATCGTGTTTATTATGAACCGATTCATCTTTGTTTCGTTTAATTATGTATGTTTTATTTTTAATAATAATAATTCATCGATATATGGATTGATCAGTTAGGATAAAAAGAGTTGTTTAAGAGTTGTTTAATAATAATAATTCATCGATGAGATTTTTTAAATTAGTGGAGGAAGAGAAAGAAGAGTTGTATCCGGGGTGTAAGAATTTTTCTAAGTTGAGTTTTACCATCCGATTATACTTGTTTAAATGCATTCACAAGTTGACTGATATGGCCTTTTCAGATTTGTTGGACTTGATAAGAGAGACATTTCCATTTGCTCAGATACCCGAGTCCTCTTACAAGGCAAAAAAGGTCATAAAAGATTTGGGTCTTCATTATGACAAAATTCATGCTTACACTAACAATTGCATGTTATTTTGGAATGACAATGCAAAGTTAGATAATTGCTCTGTGTGTGGAGCTTCAAGATGGAAGAATATTCGTAATGACTTAACTAATAAGGTCAATTAAATCCCAATAAAGGTTTTAAGGTACTTTTCTTTAAAGCCTAGACTTCAGAGGACATTCATGTGTTCTAAAACATCTGTAGCTATGAGATGACATGATACTGAACGACTTAAAGATGGAAATTTAAGTCAATTTGTATCATTTGGAGGTGTTTGACAAATATATATTAAAAAAACTTAAAATATGCCGGGAAGTGTTTGACAAGGACAAAAATTATTTAAATAAGTTCAAAATGACTTGAAATAAGTCAAGAATCAAAAGTAGGTCTCGCCTTACTTTCTATTTTTTGACTTAAAAATCATTTCATTTTGTCTTTTTATTATTAACTTAAAAGCTACTTTTTAAATCAATCCAAATTAAATGAGCTCTAAGTCATTAAAATAAAGACGTTGAAAATATTTGATGATGTAAATACGGATAAATGAATTTTAATTTTAGCTTAAAATATTGAGATGCAATAATATGATTTTTTAAAAAAATAAATTTAATATTTGATGATGTAAATATGGATAAATGAATTTTAGTTTTTGCTTAAAATATTGAGATACGATAATATGATATTTTTAAAAATAAATTTAACTTTTAGTTATTTTCTTTTAAAAATGGTGACTTCGTGGAAAGTTGGTGAAATGCCCTCCAACACATACTATGAAGTAATTAAAACATTTACTACTTGTATTTGGCGTATATATCAAAAATTTAATCACATGTATCTAATAACATTGTGAAGTATGTAACAAAGTCATATTTATTTTAAGATTTATTATAACAAGATTTGTCAAAGCAATAAATAATTTGTTGATTTTATCAAATTGCTTCATAATTAAATTTCATCGTTAATTAATATATATATCTTTTACTGAGAGCTAATGATACTAGTATATAAGTTTATCTTTTATCACTAAATAACAATGTAAAACATTAACTACTTGAAAATATGAAGTGTTGGACCCGTGTTGACAAGGGACATGCTCATATAGTGTAATGAATCGGACCCAAAAAAGTTTTTTTTTTTAATTTTGAATAGTCATTTAACTATATTAATTAATTTGAGGATAATTTAGTTATTTTTAATAATAATGGGTCAAGTCTGAAATATTAATATAGGTTAATAAGGAGTGCTACTTTTAATAACATAAGTAATTTAAAAGAAAAGAAGATAGAAAGGAAAGCAGAAATTACCTGTGAGTGGCGGCTGGCGTCGACACCACTTCAACACGTCCAGGTAAAGAGCAAGGCATGCTATCGACATATATATATATATATATATATATATATATATATATATATATATATATATATATATATATATATTAGTTTATTATTATTGTAATGTTTTGAAATAGAAAGGAGTTAATTTTTAATTGCATATAAATATGCAAATTAGCATATATGTAGTACCATTTTTCTTTGTATTTAAAAAATAAATAAATTGGATGGCCATTGTGATCATTGGAAAATGATCCTTGTTAATCCTTGGGATTGATGATTTGAATTTAGGAAAAAGATTCACAATTCAATTGGAAAAATAAATAAATAATAATAATTAAAAAAAAAATTTGCAGACCTATGTTGTTCATTATTTGTCCCATTCCTATGTTACTTTGATTTTGGGAGATAGTTTTTATATGTTGGCATATTATAGCAAGTAATTAAATATTAGGTAGAGGATATTATGTGAATATTATTAGATTTATAATATTGGATGAATTAGAATTAAATTCTAGGCTTGAAATTTGATGAAAAATATGATAGTTGAAATTTTAATTGACATCAAGAATTACAAACTTGATTAGAAATTTTGGATGAATTTCTAGGTTAAGATTAAACACATAAAAGTGTGAGTGTTGTTAATTCCGAAACCTTATTGTAAATATATACTTGAATAGATTCCATTGGTTCGGAAGCTCAACGGAAAGGGAAGGCTCAAGTCCAAGAGTAATTATTCGATTGGCTAAGGTAAGTGGATTTCTAAACTCTTGTTAAGTGTATGGAATGTGTGTATTTCCTTGTGATATATGTTTGGGAGTAACGGGATTGGTGATGGGTTGACTTGTCCACATTGATTAATTCTAATGATGAAATAAAAGGGATAACAAAAGGCGATGTGATTAATTACTTATGTGTGATGTGTTGAGAAAAGTTTGATGGCTTGTTGAATCATTGTTGATGTGATTTCATGTTTGTGTGGTTGTAAATTGTGCTTTGTTATCAAATGGTTATCTCCCCCTTTTCATTGTAGCATGTCATTTGCATTGTATCTGAGACATGGTTGTGGTAAGAGCATGATGTACTATTTTCGAGGGTCGTATCGCGCGCCGCGATGAATATTATATTTCGAGGGACGTATCGCGCGCCGCGAAGGTTACTATTTATCGAGGGTCGTGTCATGCGCCGCGACAGATGCATGGACAGATATGTCCCCCATGGGTCCCGGACTGAGAGACAGCGGGTGTGTATCGTTAAGAAAGACATGCATCACGATATTTGACATTGCATCTCATGGCATTGCACATTTTATTATTGATGAACTTGAACATGTGTTTTGCTGATCTTGTGATTGTTTCTCTGTGAAGTTTGTGATTGTTGAATATTGAGTTGTTATTGAGAATGTGTAAACTGATAGAGTGTGGTTATTGAGTGGTGTGTTTGGTAAACTGTTAGGCTGTAGCGTGGAGGTTTAGATAGGGTGTAAGGAGTACCCGTATTTTGTTCACTTAACTTGTGTTTAGAGGTTTGCTTGTTGGGTACCGCGTGGTTTGGTACTCACCCCTTGCTTCTACAAATTTTTGTAGGTTACGAGCCGAAATTTTTGTGATACCTTCCATTCTCTTCGTTTCCGAGGCATCTTGTGGAGGATTGTGAGGTAGCTGCTTGTCATCTCAGCGAACTTTCCTACTCCAGTTTATGACTTTGTTTTTACTTGAAAGACAACTTCATTTAGACTTCTATTTTGTTCCAATTCTAATTTTTACATTAGAGGCTTGTGCACGTGACAACCTGGTTTTGGGGATTGAATTAATATGACTTGGTTTTTCTTCAATAGAAATTGTTGTTGGATTGTCATTTACTTCCGCACTTTGTTAGATATTGGGTTTTAGGCTGACTTGTCTTGGTGGGATAAGACGAGTGCCATCACACCCATTTCGGGTCGTGACAAAATGGTATCAGAGCCCCAGGTTCATAGGTCTCACGTGTGTACAAGTCGAGTCTAAATAGAGTCTCGATGATCGGTACGGAGACGTCTATACCTATCTTCGAGAGGCTGTAGTGACTTTTAGGAAATATCTTCACTTCTTGGATCTCTATTGTGCGTACTTGGTCCCATTTTGATTCTTATCGCTTCACTCCATTCGCTCTCATTTATGTGATGACTCGTGCGTAGTTCCTTTTGTGAATCATTGGCATGTCGTGTATTGGTTTGATGTTAGATCTGGTATTAAGGTGAAAATGATAAACTTATGAAACGAATGCGTGATCATATTTGAAAGAGTTGAGTAAGGTTAATTATCATTGTAAAATAATAATAATAAATATAGTACTTATCTTGTATAAGCAAAATATGGAGTGGTTCGACAATTAAAAGTTAAATGTTTGAAGAATTGACTAGATAATAAATAGTATAATACAATTGATATAGTTGTCATACCATTAATGGGTTGGTTAGCAAATGATGTTGCACGAATTCAGGTCAGAATCCCTTCTGTGGTTTCACAGATTGAGTGTATACCAAAGAAAGTCATGATACGACTATTACAATAATACTGATGGGTACTTGGTTAGAATTATGGAGTGTGTTACTTTTGATATTGACCTTGCTTATGAAAGAATACATATAGCTTGGGTTAGATACAAAACTAATCTGGTAATATTTTATAGCTATTTGATTGATAAAGTGTGTGACCTATTTGGAAATGATCTTCTCAATAGATATGATATGTTCTAGTGGTGGATGTAATGAATTTTCACGATGTATAACTAGTGGTACATGAAAACGGACATGTTGATTGTTAAGTGCAAATATTAATTACTTAAGGAGTTATTTATGGTATACATGCTCATATGATAAGAGTTGGTATTGAATTCATATTCGAGATACCAACTAGCTTGTTAGTACGAGTGGATGTGTTAAGCATTATTTATAAGGAAGTTTTAGTGGTGGATCTTTGGTATGATATTGATATGTTCAGGTTGTGAAATGTATTTTGTGGATTGTAAATGAGTGTTGATTTCATCGTAAACTCCATGGAAGTGGACATATGGAAGATAAGCTTATAAGTAAAGGAAGTCTCAAAAAGTATACTTGTGTGAATGTAATTGAGAATTTTAGTAAAAAAATGCATATAAATTGAGTAAGTACCCTGGATGGTTGGCATAGCTAGGTTTGGATTGTCATGTTAATAGAGAGGCTAAATTCGTAGTGAGGGAAATGACGAACTAAGCATGATGATTATAAGATTTTATGATGCATCATGATTGAAATGCAACTATATGATACGGGTGTTGGTTAAAATGATTTTTTTATGGTAATGATGAATTTTGAGTATCTAAGGTTATGGTTGTTTCTATTTCATAAGTAGTGTGATTTTATGATAATTTTATAAGGAGTGGGGATGTCATCGAATAAAATTGAAAGGAGCTATAGCCATAACGGAAAGAATTAGTGATATATAGTTTAACTTTCAGAGCGAGGATAAAACTAGGCTATTTTACTTTGCTTGCAAGGATTAAGGATGTATCTTCAAAGGGATTTGGAGAATTGGGTTCAGAGACAAGTGATTTTACCTGTTTCTTCCAGATTACGATATAATATAGTGTCACAAGATCAATAGATTGATTAAAAAAAAATATTGGATAAAACTTGAGAAAGGAGTGTACCGACGTTCAACTCGAGTATGATGATTAGTTCTTTTGTGGTTTTGATTTGGTAAGGAGTACGATAAGATTTTTAGAAAAAGATATGGTAGGGTCAATGAAGAAGCGATCAACGATAAGTAAAATACGTTAAGTAAATTTTTTTATGAGCTAATGTTGTAAGATAATTGGATTGTGTTACATGGTTGGGATCAAAACTTCAAGTTTACATGGCAAGTTTAGATTTGTGATAGTGTATCTTGTCAAGGTATGAAATGGTAAGGTAAGAAATGATCGATAACATTGAGTATAAAGCATTTAGAAGGACTTAAGATTGAGTAGTACATTTGGTTACTTTTGATTGTTATACCTAAGGTTTCCCATATTGTTGGCCCAAAAAAAAAAAAACTTGTAAGTGAGTTAGCAAAAAGAAGAAAAATTATGGTGTATTGAAGAGTTCAAGTTATTTGAAATTTCCGTCGTGGAAAGATTTTAAGAAAGGCAAAGGAACAATAAGACCTCTTGTACAAACATTGGATTCGGAGGTGATGGTTGTAGTGATTTCGCCTTTGAGTTTAGATATGACTATCAGATGTGAACTAGTTCGGCACCTACTTACTATGGGTTTATTATTAACTTTTCTAAATATTAAGTTTATTTGGTTACAATAAATGACGTAAGGAAGATTATACATGGTTATGTCGAGCTAGATTGTTCAAAATGTGATTAAGTAACAAATGGATGTTAAATAGTATGGACCTACAGTTTTACATGATTAATGAGGATTGAAGGGGATTAAGATTATTTTGTTGACGAGACAAAATAGATTGTTATAATGTGTTACATAGGCATTTTATGGTGAGTAGAGGTTATGAGTTTATAGTATACATAAATATTGGAGTGATCAAGGGTTTCTTGGAGTTATCGCATAAGGTAAATGATGGCACAGATGGTGGTTGAAAAGGGTATGTGAAAGTTTAGGTGAAGTTGACATTAAGTGTGACTTAATTATTTTAGCCTAAAGGAGAAATATAGATTTGAAATTAGTGTTATCGGTCTTGGGTGTGACTTATATCTATCATGGGGCGCTTAAATGGAAAGATAAGAAACCATAGTTCAAAGTCTTGGAGACTACAATGTGCTTGCTAAGGAGAATGTGATACTACTGACGGTGTGAAAGTAAGGTAAATGGTTGGTGTGGTTATGATATTTGTTAATATTAATAGTGTTGGCTTTGATGGAGTACTGTAAGAAGTATGCGGGGTTTGGCAAATCCAGCATGTGTAAAATTGTAATGGAGATCAGACTGGTTGATTTTGGGTGGAAAAAAAAATTAAATAAAAAGAATAAATAAATTGAGGGATGTAGTCAGATGAATGAAAATATTGATATGGGAATTATGGAGAAAGTATCTAGTGTTATTCGACCTTGATTCCGTATATTCTTAAGTTGGCCACCTACTTCGTTTCGGACATGATTTGGAGTATGATTTATTGCATATGCCCACGTTTTTTTACATCTATGAGTGAATTTCTAGTGGTGGATCGGATGTACCGATCCTCTTATGTCTTCTTGATAGGGTAGGATCCTTGGTTAGACTTGTTCACTTCAGTTATAACATATTTGATGTTGTTCGAAAAATTAGAAATATATCACTATTTTTATATGCACAACCTTGCTTATGGGAACTTACAAAAGAGCTTTCATGAATAGTTATGGTTATCCGACAGTGTAGTAAAAGGTTCTGCATCCTAACGTGTACCATTTGTAGGGTGCTTACTTGATCTTGCTCTTCATTGGATTAGATATGTTTGATTATCCCTTCATGAGTATTCGATGTCTAAAGATCAGATTTTCATAGTTTAAGCTCATGAAAAGATTAGGTTGTGACAAGGGAATCTTGATAAGGTCTACGATGGTTTGTGTAATAGGTGTATGTGATCATTAATCTAGGTTCACTTCAGATTGTAGTGGGTATGGATTCAGAACGTTATCTTTGTTATATAAGAAAAGATTTGTTGATGATTGTGTTATGTTCCAGTGGGTTTCAGTTTAGATTGGGTTCATTGGTTGGTTTATGGCGTGATATGTAAATCTTCCGAAGTTTCATTCAAAACTTCAGTTTTTGGTAGTAGATAATTAATGGAATGTGCTAAAGATGAATTGATCACTTGGAGAGATGAAAACGACTTTGAAAATAATACCTCAAGTTTTTTTTTGGTCGTGTTAGTTATTCTTCCTTCTCCTACTTTATGTTCGAGGACGAACATGATTTTTTAGTGGTGGATAATGTAATGACTCGGACCCGAAAAAGTTTTTTTTTTGATAATTTTGTATAGTCATTTAACTATATTAATTAATTTGGGGGTAATTTAGTTATTTTTAATAATAATGGGTCAAGTCTGAAATATTAATATAGGTTAATAAGGAGTGCTACTTTTAATAACATAACTAATTTAAAAGAAAAGAAGATAGAAAGGAAAGCAGAAATTACCTGTGAGTGGCGGCTGGCGTCGACACCACTTCAACACGTCCAGGTAAAGAGCAAGGCATGCTATCGACATATATATATATATATATATATATATATATATATATATATTAGTTTATTATTATTGTAATGTTTTGAAATAGAAAGGAGTTAATTTTTAATTGCATATAAATATGCAAATTAGCATATATGCAGTACCGTTTTTCTTTGTATTTAAAAAAAAAAAATTGGATGGCCACTGTGATCATTGGAAAATGATCCTTGTTAATCCTTGGGATTGATGATTTGAATTTAGGAAAAAGATTCACAATTCAATTGGAAAAAAATAAAATAATAATAATTAAAAAAAAATCTGCAGACCTATGTTGTTCATTATTTGTCCCATTTCTATGTTACTTTGATTTTTGGAGATAGTTTTTATATGTTGGCATATTATAGCAAGTAATTAAATATTAGGTAGAGGATATTATGTGAATATTATTAGATTTATAATATTGGATGAATATGAATTAAATTCTAGACTTGAAATTTGACGAAAAATATGATAGTTGAAATGTTAATTGACATCAAGAATTACAAACTTGATTAGAAATTTTGGATGAATTTCTAGGTTAAGATTAAACACATAAAAGTGTGAGTGTTGTTGAATAAAATTTCAAATCCGATATTATATCAATTGAAATTGTTGAAAATCAGAATATTAGAATATTGAATACAAAACATTTTTGAGATCATCATGATTGCTAAAATATTATCAAAACATGATTTAAATATCTTTAATAGACATAAGTCATAATGTTTGAAATGTATCTTTGAGATGTTTCAAAGAAAAAACGTGGGGACAATCAAATGATTTATACTACCAAATTAAAAATTTAAATATCAAATGAACCAGGTATAACCAGATAAAGTTTTTCCATAAATTCCATAACCTCATTAAAATATAACCAGGTATGTTTCCAAATTGAACGTGAATAAAAACCCTCATGAATTTTTCAAGGAAAAATAAAATAAATAGTGCTAACAAGATTCACAACTAGGGCAACAAACAGTTACTAGTAACTTCTTTCAGGCTCATTAACTCGAACTTGCACAAGATATATCCTATTGTTTAATGATATTATCGCGTAAAGTTTGTTCCTAATGAGTCTTGGACCAGAAAATATGCTGGCTCAACTTTTGCTACATACCCAAATTTGGATGCGTTATACTTATTATGCACCCCTATTAGTTCCCCTGTTTTTGCCTTCTCGTGATACCTCACTATCAATTTTGCGCATTCCCTAAATTAAAGAATTGCAAAGAAGCAAAATAATTAGAATAAGTAGTAAAAGAGAGAATTACAATATAGAAAAACGAAGTAATTCATTAGTATACTCGATGTACTCACATAAGTGATTCTTCTGAATACCCTGTATGCCATTCACAAGTTGTACTCCATTGCTTGACGCCATAGAGCGTGCATTGAGCTGTATAGATTGCCGCAGCAGCCATAAATGATGGTGAATTCATCAACATCTCATATTCCACGAGACAAAGCTCGATTAAAAAGAAAGACAATTCCTCTAGCTGGTACATATTATTACAACAAAGTAATTCAGAATTGTGCAGATGCATACTATATATGAAAATTGAATAAAATAAAATACGAAATCTAACCTTTTTATCAGCTTGAGTAGCTTTGAGAAATCTTCTCATAAAAACGTATGCAGTTGGAAAGGACATATTGTACTGCAATGTGTTGAGCATCAATTTCTCCTGCAGTAAAATTGATTAGGAATCTAAAAATTAATTTATGAAATATCGAAAATAACTGCGATGAGTATTTTTACCATTTCAATAACGTCTTTTTTGTTGTAGTTTTCATACGAAATAATCACCAATTCCTGCACAAGAGGGGGTAAAATCTCCTCGTATTTGCCTGCTATTAGAAAGGCAACGAGACCAACAAGCTGCAGTTTGTTTTTGGCAACAACTTGTTTCTCTAAAAATCGGTCTAACAAATTAACAGTAAGAAATAATGTCTCTTCCTTGAGCTCGAACTTGTCATGTACCTGTTAGTTTAGTAGAATAATTATAAGAAAGTTAAGTAACAATTATACCTTTAATTAATTCTGATTATTTCCAAATATTCAATTTAATAATTACCTCAATGATCCAGTCTATGAGTACACCTCTCATATTCCCATTGATCTCAGATTGTTGTTCCATATAGTTTGGTGAAACACAACTATAAACCTGAAATACATTGGGCAATATTACTTGTAATTTCAGAAAAAAGTAAAATAGGTAGAGAAAGGTACTCTACACCATTTGTTTTGACTTGGTACAGAGTTTATTAAAATATAAATCTTCCTTTGTCATATACATGGAATGTTTAAAATGTCATTTACATGATTTTAAATATATTATGTGAAAAGTTGAAATTAAAGAATTGTCAAAAAAGAAAAAAAGATATTTTGACTAACAAATTGAGTGATATATTAGTAAGGTACTTAATTAAATTACATCTAATGTGTATGTGTTATGTTAATCAAGGAAAGGAAGTAATTGATATTAAAAGTTTTAACTAACCATAAGGTTGATAATTTAAGAAGACATGATAAATTTATATAGTCTTGTAATTAAACAATCCATCAATAGTGAAAGAATAGTTATTGTAGTTTGTTATAAAAGGTAGTAACGTTTGAAACCTAAAAATTTTACTTTGAGGGTGCGGCCCCATTATCCACCAAGCTTCTAATAAACCTTGCATCACTAACCCTAAAAAAAATTCTCGATTTGAAAAAAAAAAATATTTTTTCAGTTGAAACTCAATTAACAATCAAATGATTGAATGAAGACTACATACCTACCTCATTACTTATGAAATTTACCTCAACAAAGCTGAAATTTTCAGAAGAAAGTTTTGCGCACTAACAAAATATTTATGTTTATAATACTATCAAATTAAGTTGACCAACAATAACGTATAACTTTACAACATGTAAACATTATTCGCGCTATATATATAACTTAGATCCTTTTAACGAAACTAGACTAACCTCCATTTTCCTGTAGTAGGCATACAAATCTCCCACATATTCAACTCCAGCAAGAGGGTTTTTTGCATCATCATTGTCAATGTCTATTAACGCCTCCTCAAACACATCCTCCATTTCAATCTCCACCTCCTGAATTTGTAATCGCGCATATGTATAGATCATCAACACAAATTAATACCACTAGAAAGTAAAATTAAAAATAAATTTTCTAACAATTTGTGTGACCTTGTCATTTGATAATGATTCATTTGTGTCATGTTCCTCCCATATCGTAAAATCTCCAATAGCTGGTTTTGGTTTCTTGGTTTCCTGTTCAAAAGTCATTCGAGTACACTTTAAAAATTTTAAGAAATCAATTTTTATGTTTTAATTTTTCACGTGATATGAGATCGAATTTTTTTACCTCGAGGTAATGTTGGTGTAAGGTACCAATTTGTGTAGCACCAAATTTCCTTCATTTAAAAATTTATGCTTTATGTATCAGCTAACTAACCAAAAATATAATTAAGCAATAGTGACATTACTAAAATCTATATACAAAATTAAAAAAAAAAAATTAAATTTGACGTTTATGGTCTAACCTCTCATTTGTTCTAAAATCAAGAGAAAGAAAACCCCAAATTAATTATATAAAACTAAAACACATCAAAAAATAATAATTTAAAGATTGAAACAAGGATTACTGTGATAATTCGCGCTTATTAACAATGCAAGGATATCGATGAGCTCCGACTAAATTCTGGTTAATAACACTAAGTGCTCTTCTAGTTTGTGTCCTCTCCCCTCCAATCTTGACAATTTGTGCGTTACCACCTTTCATTCATATATCAAAAAAAAAAAAATCTTTAATTAAACAAAAATTTCGTATACCAAAAATCAAATAAATAAAAAAGTGAACAACGAAATTCCAAATAGTTACCTTGAACAAATGAAAAGAAGAGAAGGGAGAAAATAATGTATTTGTATATTATGTCTTGGTGAAAGATAATTAGATGTGACATCGCTTTATAGACTGCTAAATTACTTTCTATAATTTCTTGATTTAACTGGATTTGAGTCAAATATATTCTATACTATGAGATTGTCACTTAATTAACTTGTCATATTTGCTTTATTTTTTTTTTTAAAAAAATTTATAATTGCTATTTATAGGCAATTAAATGTATAGTTGACCGCTAGTCACTGCATAATCTATATTCTAATTACACAAAAGTCTTCACGTAATACATAGCCGTTGGAAAAATATATCAAAATTATAAATAAAAATAAATGAAAAAAAGTATACTATGATGAAACATAATTTTCTTAATTATTTATACCATATATGTCACAAATCCCATGAAGACAATTCAGTCTAAAACCCAACTAATATAGTGAATGCGGAATTAAAACATGAATAAAGTCTTATACTATAAAATACTACGAAAAACAAGGTCAACTTGATTAAATCCCCAAAACCTGGTTGTCACGTTGTACAATACAAATGAATCAAAAGAAAAATACAAGTCTCATATGACATTGTTTCTGGAGTAGAACAAGATCATAATTATGAGTAAGAAAGTCTGCAAAAATGACAAGCAACCACCTCACAAATCTCCATAAAAGCCTCGTACAAGGAGAAAAAAAAATATCACAAAGGTCCATGCTAATAACCTATAAAAAATTGTAGAAGAGTACCAAATCACACGGTACTCAGTAAGTAAACATCTGAACACAAACTAAAGGGATAAAATATGGGTATTCTTACACCCCAAACGAACCTCCACAACTACAACCTGCATAAAACCAGCCCAATCTAACATTTCACCATATACAAGCACATATCTCAACAACATTCTAACAATCACATATTCTCAACAACAAGCTCAATATTTATCAATTACAATCTCCACAAAAAGGCAGTCACAATATCCGCAACACACAAGATCAAGTTTGTTGGGAAGTAGGAGAACAAATAAAGTAGTTTTGATGATTGATAAAGTGAAGGCATGGTGTCGTATCTGTACAATTATGAGAGATTGCGGCGAAGAAGAAAAAGTATTGAGGCAAAGAAGAAAAAGTGCAGAATGGTAAAGAAGGAAAAGAATGAAACAAATATGGAAATAAATAAAGAAGGAAAGAAATAAAAAAGTAGCAATTCAAGTCAAAGAAGGAAATAAAATAAAAAAGTAGCAATCCAAGCCAAAGGAAAGAAATAAAGAAATTACAATTCAAGTCAAATAAGGAAAGAAGTAAATATAGACAAGTTCAAGAAGGAAAAGGAATTGTAATTCCTTTCCTTGTAGAAGTTGAAGGCAAATCAAATCTATAAAAGGATCAAGAAGTTGAAGGAAAAAATTGTCTTTGCAATCACAAAAATTGAGAGAATTTTTCCAGCAAAGCCAGAACGATAGATATTGCCTATTCACGAAATATATCATCTTGAGAGCAGTATTTTCTTGAGAAAAAATGCAGGCCTTTGTTACAGAAACGAAAGGACCAGGTTCACCTTCATCACAACAACATAAGGACCAGGTTCACGAAACCTGTTCTACTCAGAACTATTGGATATTGAAGTTTGATCAATTAAAGTCTAGGGTTATTAGTCTATATTGATTTGTTCTAGGTTTATTATTGAGTTGTAATAATTCCTAGATTTGTAAAAGAAGTGGGTTTGACTTCTTGGAAGTTGATTCTTGAGAGAATTGTAACAAGAAGTGGGTTTAACTTCTTGGGAGAGAGGTTGTGAGAATTGTAAACAAGAAGCTGGTTTGACTTCATGGGTGGTTAGAGTTAGCAAGAGTTGACAGCTTTTGTAAACAAGAAGCGTGTTTGACTTCTTGTTGAGTTGAGAGTTTTCGATTACAGTTAATCGAAAAGGGTAGAAGTTTAGAGTTAGATTCATTGATTAACTGAGTTGTAAATCTTGAATTAATAGAAAACTTCGGTGTGGTTTTTCCCTTCCTTGAGTTAGGAAGGTTTCCACGATAAATCTTTGTTTTATTGTGTTACGACAAAATTACAAGAACCTGGTTCTTGTTCTAGGGGTAAGGTTTCTTCAATTGGTATCAGAGCAGGTTTTTTCATTAAAAGACAAACATCTTGAAAAGGATCAATGGCTGCACCACCTACACCACAGGAAGGAGCTTCACAAACTCGACCACCACTGTTTAATGGAAAGTATTATGGATGGTGGAAGAATCGCATGATGGATCATTTACTAGGAGAAAATCCAGACCTATGGGGAGTCGTGTTGGACGGTCCAACCATACCCATGAAGAATGGAATTGATGGAACCACTCAAATACCAAAAGATAGGAAAGAATGGAATGCTGCAGATAAACTTGCAATTCAGAACAATAGTAAAGCAAAAAAGATCTTGATATGCGAAATAGGTCCAGATGAATACAATCGAATATCATCATGTCAAGATGCAAGCAATATGGGAAACTTTGCAAACTGCGCATGAAGGTAAAGAAGTCTAAAATAGATAACTTGAACAGACAATACAAACTGTTTCGAATGACAAAAGGTGAAACAATACAAGAGAGGCATACCAGGTTCACTGCTATCATTAATGAAATTTACTCACTAGGTGAAATAATTCCCAATGGGAAAACAGTCAGAAAACTTTTGAGTGTTCTTCCAGAATCTTGGGAAAGTAAAGTAGAAGCCGTTACTGAAGCCTTGATCTAGATAAGTTACCTATAGATGACTCATTGGAAATATCATGACCTATGAACTCAAGAAAAATCAAGAAAAGGAAATTGGACGCAAAAGAAAAGAGAAGAACCTGGTTCTTAGAGGCACAACACCAGAAAATTTTGAGGACGAAAACATTGCGTTGATGACCAAAAGGTTCTCAAGAATGTTAAAAAGGGACAGGTGTACCACAAAAGGAACTCTAAAAAAATCACTGAAAATCCAATAGATCAAGTATGTCACAAGTGTGGAAGTCCGGATCACTTTGTCAAGTTTTGTCCATTAAATGCTATAGAGAAAAAGAGGAATAGTTCAGAAAAAGAAAAGGAAATTAAGAATGATAAGTACATTCCCACAAACAGAAGAATGACCAATCAAGAAGCGGATCTTTCAACGAGAAGAGTCTTTGCCGCTATGGGGGACTTATCTGAAGAAGAATTTGAGGATGGACGGTTCGAAAATCAGTCACTACTTGCAATAGAACAATCAAATAAATATAATTTTCTTGCACTCATTGCTGAAACACATTCTGAAGATGATGCTGAAGATGACAAACAAAGCAAGGTAAGTTTTCATCACGTCAAAGTAAATATTGAATCATATTCTAAAAAGGAACTAGAGTTCTTATTGAGTACTCTTATAGATGCATATCAGTCTGTCAATTCTGAAAGAGAACAAGTGATGGAAAACTATGAATCTTTAAGAGAAGTCAATTACAATCTTGAGAAACACAATCACTTTTTCAAAATAAATTAAAAAAACAGATTAAAATCTCAGAGTTCAAGGGCAAAAACTCTGCTAGTGAACTTCAATTAGCTCTAGAAGAAAAAATAAAATTGTTAACCATAAAATGTCAAGCTTTAACAGAAAGGAATAGGTTGCTACAAGAAAATCTTAATCATACCAAACTGGATCTGGAAAGAAATCTTAGATGAACCAGGTCCTCTGAAATTTTAACTCAGATTCAAGAAAGGCAAACCACTAGTCGAAGTGGGACAGGTTTTGAAAAACAGAATAATCTTGTGTCACACACTATTCACATGTATAAAAGTTTATGCACTCATTGTGGAAACTCAGGTCATTTAAAGAATCAATGTAAATCTTTATTTGAGGCTTTTCAGAAAAATGTTAAGGTCACCAAAAAAGAAAAGACTGATACGGCTAAGAACCTGGTTCGAAATAAAAATGCTCCAAATAAAAGATTTTCTTATTTGCCTTTATGGGCTAGAAGAAATCTTATTCATCACTTTACTCACATAAAGGGGCCCAAGCTAATCTGGGTTCCCAAGACTAATCTTTGACTAGTGTTTCAGGTGAAGGTTAGAGGGAAAAGGCCAACTTGGTACATGAATAGGGCATGCTCCAAACAGGTGCTAAAAATGGTAGAAAATTTCCTCTCGCTCTTTGATTTTCAAGGAGGCAGTTTATTCCTTGAAAAGGATGAGAAAAATGAAAGAGTCAAAAAAAAAAGTTGAAGAAAGTGACATGATATCAAACATCTTTAATGATGCAAATTTAGGGAACACTGCATATGAACCTGGTTCACATTTAACAATCATTGATGCAAGTGCAACATGAATTACTACTAATCTATGGTTCTGGAGATTGGGGGAATAATAGAGCAATCGGGACAGTAAGAGTATGCTACACCTTTAGGGGGAACTTTGTTGTGTGAACATGGTCCTTGTTGTTCATTGGAAGGTATTAAAAATTGACAAGGGTTGATTCTCTATGACAGCTTGAGATTCGTTTGATCTTGGAGAATATGATGATGCGACATTCTCATGAAGGCCTTGAATATGAAAAACTTGAGAAAAATCATTCAAAGCATGGTCTTATCGAAACAAGTTGATGCATTATCATGATTTCCTTTAATAAATGGCTAGTAAACGAATAATCTTATGCTTGAGTTATTATACAATGAATATCTGTTAACTCAACCTCATACTGTAAAAGGTACACACTCAAATAACATCTCAAACAATGTTTAGAAAGTCTGCGGATGTTATCTCTTTTCTTTGCTAACACCATTAAGTAAATTATGAAGAAATACAAAAAAAAGGGAACCTGGTTTCTCTGTAATACTCAGGTATGTACCATCCTTTTTCAATGCATTAATTTACTGAGTTTGGTTCAAACATAAGCACTAATGAACCTGGTCGATCATCAAAAATTCAACTTTCTTAAAGATCACCAAGAACCCTCTTTGACAATAAGCATCGTTCAATCTCAAACTGCTCTAATGATGAAAATCTCAGTATTGAAGTCACTCATGCTTTAATTTAGGGGAAACCTTGCTTTACCACACACATCTGAACCAGGTTCACAAACTCCAAATTGATATTTCATCCATTCCAAGTGTATAACTTGTCTATCTCTCAGGGGGAACAATTCTCACAGAAATAAATTGTTGCTTGCTTTCATTATTGATAAACACATCTCTTTGTGCACCAAAATGTGATGAATCTCTTACTGGTAGTTGGTACTCCTTCAAAGTTGTAATCAAGAAAAAGGCTATAAAAAAATCATGGAGGAATGAAAATGTTACGGAGTAGAGTTAAAAAAAAAGGTGATGGTGTATCTCATGTTTCTCTTGATGAGATTTTACATTCTAAGAAAACTGATCAGAATAAAGAAGCTGGTGCACAATGGGCATACTGAAAAAAATTATCAATGGCAGTAAACATCCCTTTCTTCCTCACTTTAGTAATCTTTGTCCCAATCCTTATCCTCAAATTTTAGACTCTTTTGACTCTTTGATGTGCTTATGTCTGTCTCATACTCATGATATTATATGTTTTTGATTAAGGGCATAAACTGGTACATATTTGTTTATTTCGTTTCTCATTGAAGATCTTAATTGTGTATGAGTTTAAGATGACTAATATCCTCATATTAACTAACCATTTTGTTAGCTGAAGTGTACTTGAAAGTGTTGCCCAAGTGGCTATGAGTTAAAAATGATATTGCACTCATTGAATGTTATTCGAGTTCTTTGGTTATTGGTTTTCAATGATGCCAAAAAGGGGAAATTATATAATGTGGATAGACATATGCATACTTTGTCATCATCAAAAAGGGGGAAATTGTTGGGGAATGAGAAAACATGAAGTTTGTAGTTTTGATGGATGACAAAGAATTGAAGTTTTGATCACTAACAAAGAGTCTTGATGTGTAACAAATCATTGGTTATCATCATCAAAAAGGGGGAAAATGTTGGGAAGTAGGAGAACAAATAAAGTAGTTTTGATGATTGATAAAGTGAAGGCATGGTGTCGTATGTGTACAATTATGAGAGATTGCGGCGAAGAAGAAAAAGTATTGAGGCAAAGAAGAAAAAGTGCAGAATTCTAAAGAAGGAAACAAATATAGAAATAAATAAAGAAGGAAAGAAATAAAAAAGTATCAATTCAAGTCAAAGAAGGAAAGAAATAAAAAAGTAGCAATCCAAGCCAAAGGAAAGAAATAAAGAAATTACAATTCAAGTCAAATAAGGAAAGAAGTAAATATAGACAAGTTCAAGAAGGAAAAGGATTTGTAATTCCTTTCCTTGTAGAAGTTGAAGGCAAATCAAATCTATAAAAGGATCAAGAAGTTGAAGGAAAAGAATGTCTTTGCAATCACAAAAATCGAGAGAATTTTTCCAGCAAAGCTAGAACGATATATATTGCATATTCACGAAATATATCATCTTGAGAGCAGTATTTTTTGGAGAAAAAACGCAGGCCTTTGTTACAGAAACGAAAGGACCAGGTTCACCTTCATCACAACAACATAAGGACCAGGTTCACGAAACCTGTTCTACTCAGAACTATTGGATATTGAAGTTTGATCAATTAAAGTCTAGGGTTATTAGTCTTTATTGATTTGTTCTAGGTTTATTATTGAGTTGTAATAATTCCTAGATTTGTAACAAGAAGTGGGTTTGACTTCTTGGGAGTTGAATCTTGAGAGAATTGTAACAAGAAGTGGGTTTGACTTCTTGGGAGAGAGGTTGTGAGAATTGTAAACAAGAAGTGGGTTTGACTTCTTGGGTGGTTAGAGTTAACAAGAGTTGACAGCTTTTGTAAACAAGAAGCGTGTTTGACTTCTTGTTGAGTGGAGAGTTTTTGATTATAGTTAATCGAAAAAGGTAGAAGTTTAGAGTTAGATTCATTGATTAACTGAGTTGTAAATCTTGAATTAATAGAAAACTTCGGTGTGGTTTTTCCCTTCCTTGAGTTAGGAAGGTTTCCACGATAAATCTTTGTTTTATTGTGTTATGACAAAATTACAAGAACCTGGTTCTTGTTCTAGGGGTAAGGTTTCTTTAATTGGTATCAGAGCAGGTTTTTTCATTAAAAGACAAACATCTTGAAAAGGATCAATGGCTGCACCACCTACACAACAGGAAAGAGCTTCACAAACTCGACCACCACTGTTTAATGGAAAGTATTATGGATGGTGGAAGAATCACATGATGGATCATTTATTAGGAGAAAATCCAGACCTATGGGGAGTCGTGTTGGACGGTCCAACCATACCCATGAAGAATGGAATTGATGGAACCACTCAAGTACCAAAAGATAGGAAAGAATGGAATGCTGAAGATAAACTTGCAATTCAGAACAATGGTAAAGCAAAAAAGATCTTGATATGCGAAATAGGTCCAGATGAATACAATCGAATATCATCATGTCAAGATGCAAGCAATATGGGAAACTTTGCAAACTGCGCATGAAGGAACAACTCAGGTAAAGAAGTCTAAAATAGATAACTTCAACATACAATACAAACTGTTTCGAATGACAAAAGGTTAAACAATCCAAGAGATGCATACCAGGTTCACTGCTATCATTAATGAAATTTACTCACTAGGTGAAATAATTCCCATTGGGAAAACAGTCAGAAAACTTTTGAGTGTTCTTCTTGAATCTTGGGAAAGTAATGTAGAAGCCGTTACTGAAGCCCGCGATCTAGATAAGTTACCTATAGATGAACTCATTGGAAATATCATGACCTATGAACTCAAGATAAAACAAGAAAAGGAAATTGGAGGCAAAAGAAAAGAGAAGAACCTGGTTCTTACAGGCACAACACCAGAAAATTTTGAGGACGAAAACATTGCGTTAATGACCAAAAGGTTCTGAAGAATGTTAAAAAATGGACAGGTGTACCACAAAAGGAACTCTAAAAATATCACTGAAAATCCAATAGATCAAGTATGTCACAAGTGTGGAAGTCCGGATCACTTTGTCAAGTTTTGTCCATTAAATGCTCTAGAGAAAAAGAGGAATAGTTCAGAAAAAGAAAAGGAAATTATGAATGATAAGTACATTCCCACAAACAGAAGAATGACCAATCAAGAAGCGGATCTTTCAATGAGAAGAGTCTTTGCCGCTATGGGGGACTTATCTGAAGAAGAATTTGAGGAGGGACGGTTCGAAAATCAGTCACTACTTGCAATAGAACAATCAAATAAATATAATTTTCCTGCACTCATTGCTGAAACACATTCTGAAGATGATGATGAAGATGACAAACAAAGCAAGGTAAGTTTTCATCACGTCAAAGTAAATATTGAATCATATTCTAAAAAGGAACTAGAGTCCTTATTGAGTACTCTTATAGATGCATATCAGTCTGTCAATTCTGAAAGAGAACAAGTGATGGAAAACTATGCATCTTTAAGAGAAGTCAATGACAATCTTGAGAGAAGTCAATGACAATCTTGAGAAACACAATCACTTTTTCAAAATAAATTAAAAAAACAGATTAAAATCTCAGAGTTCAAGGGCAAAAACTCTGCTAGTGAACTTCAATTAGCTCTAGAAGAAAAATAAAATTGTTAACCATAAAATGTCAAGCTTTAACAGAAAGGAATAGGTTGCTACAAGAAAATCTTGATCATACCAAACTGGATCTGGAAAGAAATCTTAGATGGACCAGGACCTCTGAAATTTTAACTCAGATTCAAGAAAGGCAAACCACTAGTCGAAGTGGGATAGGTTTTGAAAAACAGAATAATCTTGTGTCACACACTATTCACATGTATAAAAGTTTATGCACTTATTGTGGAAACTCATGTCATTTAAAGAATCAATGTAAAGCTTTATTTGAGGCTTTTCAGAAAAATGTTAAGTTCACCAAAAAAGAAAAGACTGATACGGCTAAGAACCTGGTTCGAAATAAAAATGCTCCAAATAAAAGGTTTTCTTATTTGCCTTTATGGGCTAGAAGAAATCTTATTCATCAGTTTACTCACATACAGGGGCCCAAGCTAATCTGGGTTCCCAAGACTAATCTTTGACTAGTGTTTCAGGTGAAGGTTAGAGGGAAAAGGCCAACTTGGTACATGAATAGGGCATGCTCCAAATAGGTGCTAAAAATGGTAGAAAATTTCCTCTCGCTCTTTGATTTTCAAGGAGGCAGTTTATTCCTTGAAAAGGATGACAAAAATGAAAGAGACAAAAAAAAAGTTGAAGAAAGTGACATGATATCAAACATCTTTAATGATGCAAATTTAGGGAACACTGCATATGAACCTGGTTCACATTTAACAATCATTGATGCAACTGCAACATGAATTACTACTAATCTATGGTTCTGGAGATTGGGGGAATAATAGAGCAATCGGGACAGTAAGAGTATGCTACACCTTTAGGGGGAACTTTGTTGTGTGAACATGGTCCTTGTTGTTCATTGGAAGGTATTAAAAATTGAAAAGGGTTGATTCTCTATGACAGCTTAAGATTCGTTTGATCTTGGAGAATATGATGATGCGACATTCTCATGAAGGCCTTGAATATGAAAAACTTGAGAAAAATCATTCAAAGCATGGTCTTATCGAAACAAGTTGATGCATTATCATGATTTCCTTTAATAAATGGCTAGTAAACGAATAATCTTATTCTTGGGTTATTATACAATGAATATATGTTAACTCAACCTCGTACTGTAACAGGTACACACTCAAATCACATCTCAAACAATGTTTAGAAAGTCTGCGGATGTTATCTCTTCTCTTTGCTAACACCATTAAGTAAATCATGAAGAAATACAAAAAAAAAGGGAACCTGGTTTCTCTGTAATACTCAGGTATGTACCATCCTTTTTCAATGCATTAATTTACTGAGTTTGGGTCAAACATAAGCACTAATGAACCTGGTCGATCATCAAAAATTTAACTTTCTTAAAGATCACCAAGAACCCTCTTTGACAATAAGCATCGTTCAATCTCAAACTGCTCTAATGATGAAAATCTTAGTATTGAAGTCACTCATGCTTTAATTTAGGGGGAACCTTGCTTTACCACACACATCTGAACCAGGTTCACAAACTCCAAATTGATATTTCATCCATTCCAAGTGTATAACTTGTCTATCTCTCAGGGGGAACAATTCTCACAGAAATAAATTGTTGCTTGCTTTCATTATTGATAAACACATCTCTTTGTGCACCAAAATGTGATGAATCTCTTACTGGTAGTTGGTACTCCTTCAAAGTTGTCATCAAGAAAAAGGCTATAAAAAAATCATGGAGGAATGAAAATGCTACGGAGTAGAGTTAAAAAAAAGGTGATGATGTATCTCATGTTTCTCTTGATGAAATTTTACATTCTAAGAAAACTGATCAGAATAAAGAAGCTGGTGCACAATGGGCATACTGAAAAAAATTATCAATGGCAGTAAACATCCCTTTCTTCCTCACTTTAGTAATCTTTGTCCCAATCCTTATCCTCAAATTTTAGACTCTTTTGACTCTTTGATGTGCTTATGTCTGTCTCATACTCATGATATTATATGTTTTTGATTAAGGGCATAAACTGGTACATATTTGTTTATTTCGTTTCTCATTGAAGATCTTAATTGTGTATGAGTTTAAGATGACTAATATCCTCATATTAACTAACCATTTTGTAAGCTGAAGTGTACTTGAAAGTGTTGCCCAAGTGGCTATGAGTTAAAAATGATATTGCACTCATTGAATGTTATTCGAGTTCTTTGGTTATTGGTTTTCAATGATGCACAAAAAGGGGAAATTATATAATGTGGATAGACATATGCATACTTTGTCATCATCAAAAAGGGGGAAATTGTTGGGGAATGAGAAAACATGAAGTTTGTAGTTTTGATGGATGACAAAGAATTGAAGTTTTGATCACTAACAAAGAGTCTTGATGTGTAACAAATCATTGGTTATCATCATCAAAAGGGGGGAAAATGTTGGGAAGTAGGAGAACAAATAAAGTAGTTTTGATGATTGATAAAGTGAAGGCATGGTGTCGTATGTGTACAATTATGAGAGATTGCGGCGAAGAAGAAAAAGTATTGAGGCAAAGAAGAAAAAGTGCAGAATTGTAAAGAAGGAAACAAATATAGAAATAAATAAAGAAGGAAAGAAATAAAAAAGTATCAATTCAAGTCAAAGAAGGAAAGAAATAAAAAAGTAGCAATCCAAGCCAAAGGAAAGAAATAAAGAAATTACAATTCAAGTCAAATAAGGAAAGAAGTAAATATAGACAAGTTCAAGAAGGAAAAGTATTTGTAATTCCTTTCCTTGTAGAAGTTGAAGGCAAATCAAATCTATAAAAGGATCAAGAAGTTGAAGGAAAAGAATGTCTTTGCAATCACAAAAATCGAGAGAATTTTTCCAGCAAAGCCAGAACGATATATATTGCATATTCACGAAATATATCATCTTGAGAGTAGTATTTTTTGGAGAAAAAACGCAGGCCTTTGTTACAGAAACGAAAGGACCAGGTTCACATTCATCACAACAACATAAGGACCAGGTTCACGAAACCTGTTCTACTCAGAACTATTGGATATTGAAGTTTGATCAATTAAAGTCTAGGGTTATTAGTCTTTATTGATTTGTTCTAGGTTTATTATTGAGTTGTAATAATTCCTAGATTTGTAACAAGAAGTGGGTTTGACTTCTTGGGAGTTGAATCTTGAGAGAATTGTAACAAGAAGTGGGTTTGACTTCTTGGGAGAGAGGTTGTGAGAATTGTAAACAAGAAGTGGGTTTGACTTCTTGGGTGGTTAGAGTTAACAAGAGTTGACAGCTTTTGTAAACAAGAAGCGAGTTTGACTTCTTGTTGAGTGGAGAGTTTTTTATTATAGTTAATCGAAAAGGGTAGAAGTTTAGAGTTAGATTCATTGATTAACTGAGTTGTAAATCTTGAATTAATAGAAAACTTCGGTGTGGTTTTTCCCTTCCTTGAGTTAGTAAGGTTTCCACGATAAATCTTTGTTTTATTGTATTATGACGAAATTACAAGAACCTGGTTCTTGTTCTAGGGGTAGTGTTTCTTCGAAGTTCATTGAATAGAGGTGACTAAATATGAAGTACTTTCCAACCATCAGTAAAATATATAATCATAATGAATGAAAAATGTCATGAGATGCAATCCAATATGACACCATGAAATGATATGCCTCAAAATACCAATTGTGCTCTCTCAATCGTATATATTGAGAGTTCATGACTCATGAGAGACTCACGAGATCCATATACTGACACGGACGATCTCCACTTGTCTGTGCGGACGATTTTACTGTACTATCATAAATTAAATAAATTTCGCACGGACAATCTTCACGTGCTCAAATTATAATCATAGCTTCTCCATCTCAGAGACGATCTCCACGTGGCCAAATAATCATAACTCGATCTCAACACGAATGATCTCGACGTGTTAGATCTTTATTCATACTCAATCTCATGTCAATGCATGTGCACAATATGATATCAAATAAAGGTGATGATGAAACATCTCAATACATTAAATGTCGCAATGAGATATAATCACCTCAATTATCACAATAATATGTGTTCAGTAAAGAATATAATCACACATAATAAATAATGTCAATAATATATCGGATAATGCCCATATGCTTTGGCATTCTCGTATTACAATCCATATTCTATAGTAATAAACTTTGTCTTTAAAAGATTGGTACTTGTACCATTTTCAATCCATCACACACAAACAATTAATCGCGTTACCTTTACTATCCCTTTTCATCATTAGAATTAATCAAGGTGGACAAGTCAACCCTTCACCAAGTCCTATTACTCCCAAACACATATCGCAAGGAAATACGCAAATTTCATACACTTAATAAGGGTTTAGAAATTCACTTGCCTCGATCAATCAAGAATTCACTTCGATACTTGAGCCTTCTCCTTTCGTTGAACTTCCAACAAAAAGCAATCTATTCAAATAAATAGCCACAATAAGATTTCAAAACTCACAACACTCATATTACACTGTATTTATCCTTGAACCAAAAATTCACCCAAGTTTATGATTAAGCTCCTAAATCTTGATGTCAATTAACATTTTAATTATCATATTTTCCATACTTCAAATCTAGGATTAAGTTCCAATTTTTCGAAATAATACAACGCAATAATTTTCATATAATATAATATTACTAATATTTAATTGCATATAATAATAATAATAATAATAATAATAGTACCTACACTTTGATATTTTGTTAAATAATTATAACAATAAAATAATAGAAAGACCCAAATAGTTATTAAGTTACATAAAATATATATTGAATGGAGAAAACGTAAAAAACATACGTAAAAACCACCTGGGCACCTTTCCATACATAAAAACCACCTGTGCATTTTTTTAATTTTTCAAATTTCAACCTCTCAAATGGAAAGGAATTTGGTCAATTAATGACGACTTTAAGATTTTATCCCCACTAAAACTTCCAAAACAAACCACCACACTCCTTCCGATTTTCTTATTTAACGAGCATATTATAATAAATAATATTAGATTAGCTAATTATCGATTCAAATAAACGTAGCAATATATTCTCATCGAAGAGCATTTATTGCTCACGCTCTTTTTGTTATTCTTTTTCTCACACAACTCAATCAACTGGATAACGATAATATGATCTCATTTATATGGTTTAGTATAAAGATTTAAGAGTGATTAATATAATTATACTATAACAAATATTATATGTAGTTACGAAATTATTAGCTATGATATCAAATTCGTCACTAATTATCTAGTGACAAAAATTTACTTTTCGTGCTTAAATATATGACATACATATTTTTAGTAACGAAGCATAAAAATTCATAGCAAAATTTTGTCCACTAAAATTTTCCACCAAAAAATTAATTGACTTCATTTGTTTGGTAGTGTTAGTAATGAATTTAAAGTTATCTATGACACATTATTTCGTCACTAATAATGTATCTAATTCATGAAAAATATATGTTATCTTATAATTTATTAAATTTTGATTGAAAAAATTCATCTAAAAAAACATGTTGTTATAATATCGACAAATTAGAATTCACAGTTAAATATTATAAATTTTAGCTATGAAAATTAAAATTTAATTATGACATTTATTTCACATAATTCAGAAGCAATTTTAACCCTTTTCCATCTCCTTTAACTGTAATTTTCGATTGTGCAATGCTTTTGCTGGTTATTGATTGCCAGAAGTTAAGGATCTAATTTAGATGGTATGAACTTTTCAGTTTCTCCTTGAGTTTCACAGTGAGCTTTCGTGAAAGTTTGAGGACCGATTTTAATAGAAATTTTATATCACGATTTAATTTATCATGAATGGCGCCCACACTAATTCTTTAATGGGAGGACTAACTACTAACTCAACTTAACCCGTCATGAGTAGTTATAAAAATCAAATTATGAATGAAACAACTAAAAGCAATTTAAAATTTGTTTGAGTTTTCATAAACTCAATCAATAGTTAAAACATTGCAAAATTTAAGCACTTGAAACGGAAAGTGGAAGTACAAAACTTTAATTAGTCAATAATGAGGATGCAACTGCGAAAGCTAGAAAACACAAGCTAATAGTTTAATGTCTGTGTCTTAAGATATGGATAAGAAGATGTCAGAAGAATCCATGGCAACTTAAAAGTAATTTATCCTTGAATTTGAAGATCATGCTTCCTTTAAGTGAGGTCTCGTATCAATCGTCTGAATATGTTTGCACTCTATAAGAAAAAAGCAAATACAATATCAATAAAGACCATATTATACTTGTAGGATTACATATCTAGTTTCAAGCATACATAATTAATATAATTTTATTCTTTTTATGCATAATTTTCTTAATTGTTATCTTCGTTGCTAATATATTTTAAATTAGTTTATACTTTTCAATGTTTAGATATATTATTTGATTTGGACTTCTAAACAAATATGAATTTTTTTATTTTGTAGTCGAACGGAAGTCACAGTTATACCAAGTCAAAAATTTTAACAATTTACTTTATAAATATCTTAATTTGTATCCAAATAACTACAGGCTTGAATTTTATCAGACTGAATATATTGATATTTCAATAAAAATATTTTATACTAATATAAAATTAAGAGCGCAATTTCTAAGATGGTTAGCTTAACACATGAAAATCAAATACAATATGATAGCTTTCTCTTCTAAAGGCAGGGGTTAAGATACCATTGCGGCATTAAGTAAGGAATTTGAGGAAATCAAGGCGCATCCACTTCGTCGTCTCAACCTATTTATATGCAATAGGTAGAAAAGATTCCACCCTTCTAGCCTCGAGTAGTGGACTTCACATTTAATTAACATTTATAATTTACAACTTTCAAACCTGTGATCAAGGTAAAAGTAAAAATATATTTGATCTCTTTTTTAATTATTGTGTAATTTTAAAAAAATTGAAAAAACTAATTAATTGGAAATGAAATAGAAGAATCAATTTTATCTTAGTGTATTTTGGTTTATAAATTTGATAAACCAACATATTAAGTTTAATTACTTTTAACGAAATACCAAATCAATCCAACATATGATTTTACAAAGAATATACTGTTATAATGAATTCTATCGTTGTTATAGGTTGAATGTTATTATACAAAAATAAATAATATAAAAAAATAATTACTTTTTGAAAAAAATCAGTCCATTATAAAAAAAATATCACCCTAAAAAAAATCACCGTCATAAAGAGATTTAAAAAAATAAAAATAACTTTAATTAAATGAGTTGATTAAAATAAATAAATAAATATGACATATGATATGAACACGTGGAAGTAGTGTAATGTTTTTGTTCTTATATAAACACCAAAACAATTTCAGTTACTTCACTCTTCTGGCTCTTTCCGCCTAAGTGTGAAATGCACTGAGCTAAGCTACCTCTTAAATTTCTTCTACTCTCATTCTCACCGATTCAATCCACATTTTTTATACTTGTTGCTGAGGAGACGGAATTTCAGTATGGACGGAGGTGATACTTATCAAACGGTGAAAGATGATTCCGGCGACATCGCCGGCGGTGGTGAAACGGTCACCATCAACATCCGATGTGTCAAGGACTCCAAGTTATTTGTTCAAGTCAGCCTCGATTCCAGCGTCAGATTATTCAAGTTCATCCTTTCCCAGCCGACTGATATCCCTGCTGAGGAGCAGAAAGTTATCTATAACGGTCGGAACTTAAAGGATGATCAAACCCTAAAAAGCTGTGGTAATATTTAATTACTCTTATCTAAATATTTTTGTGCTACTTTATTAGTAATGCTGAATTTTTGTGTTTACTTTTTATTACTCATGTTGCTGATCAACCAATCAAATGTACCTCAATTACGAACTTGTTAGGGTTTGTGATATTAATGTTGTAAACATTGTTCTTTATTGGTGTTAAAAAATAATTATTTAAAAGAATATTTGTATGTTTTGTAACTTGTATGTTATATAGAGGTGCATGTTAAATATCTGAAAGTTCAGATTCTTTTTGGGCTTTAATTACTGAATGTAGAGAAAAGAACTACACTTCGGTTGGCTTGGGATTGTATGCTAATGCATTTTCCTGTTCTGAGGTGTAATTTGAATTATTTGTTCATTGTGGAAAATAATGCATTGAGAACTGTTTTAACAAGAAAAAGAAATAATGCATATAGAAGTTGTTTCCTGAAATGGAGGAGAATTTGGTTTTGGAAAATAATTCATTGGAACTATTAGCGGGTGTTTGACGGTTGTGAAGGAGATATCCTGCAATTGAAGGGAGTAGTAATTTTTGAAAGCCTACATTCGATTCCTACGTACAATACTTGACGTCATGAGCTCATTCGCTCCATCTTGATACGTAGGATTACGTTGACAAAATATTCCTTAATTTCTCGATTTAGAAGTGCAAATTTAATCTCTGTGTGCAAATTTAACCTCTTTGTTTGTGTTCTTTCCAGAATAGATGGAAATAATCGATAAGTTGTGTGTTAATGCATTAGGACCAAATTTCGATTTTACTAGATTTAAAGTCTTGCTTATTTGTTACAATATACTCCCTAATCTTGCATGTTTTGTCTTGGGATAAGAAATAGGTAAAGGTCAATAAGTGGAAAAAAGTAATATAGAGGATGATGCAGTAGTATTGGGGTTTATTAGGATTTTATTAGAGTATGAAGCTGTGTACGTGGATCTGCAATAGCAAGGAATCTGCATATTTGTTGCAGTTCAATTTCCATTTTACTACGTAGATTTGATTTAGCATGTATTCTCTTGTCTTTAACATGATGCTACTTAATGCCAATTATGTTGATCTTATTCATGATTGATTACTTATAACCACATAACATTCTGGATTGAGCTTTGGAATCTTATACTATCAAGATGCATGGAGCTTCTATTTTATCTGCTCTCTTGTTGCATGTTATCAGCTGTCAGAATAAGAATCACAGTAAATTTAATTTTAATATTTGTAGCGAGCAGGTCTGGAGGCAGACCACACAGTTCATCTTATTCGAGATTCTACCGCAGCTGCTTCTGCTAGTGCAACCAATGTTGTAAATCCAAATGCTAATCAGGATGCTCCCAGGGTTGCTGTTCCCACTACAGGGGGGCTGTTTGTCAGAGTCGGTGGAGGTCCACGACTTGGAAGTAGAGTTGGTTCATTTGGAGCTGGACTTCCAGATTTTGAGCAGGTCCAGCAACATGACTCCAACATGATGAGAGAGATATTGAATATGCCTCTAGTTCAGGATCTAGTGAATGACCTAGAAATCATCTGCAACTTTATCGTGAACAGTCCTCAAATGCGAGAGTATGTGAATCTTAATCCCGAGCTCCCACACATATTCAATGACCCTGCTATATTTCTCCAGACATGGGAGTCTGCATGTAATGAACTCATGTATGAGACAATAAGAACTATTCAATGGTCATTGAGCCACACTGAATCCTCTCCTGAGGAATTTAACATGCTAAGGCACATGTATGAGAATGTCCAAGAGCCATTTCTGAATGCAACAAGCATGGCTGGAGATACAAGAAATGATTCAGGGACAAACCCGGTCGTGGCTCTTTTGGGAGCCCAGGAACAAGGCAGAAACCGGTCAACTAACCCTCCAGCTACTGGTTCTGACACAACTGCTAATCCTCCTGCTCCAAACTCGAACCCACATTCGGATCCTTGGGCATCAGCTGACTGTAAGTTTCTAGCAAGTTTGTGGATCTAATTCTATTTGCCGCTAGATTTAACCTTGTTACTTCATCTCCTATCTTGTTCACCAGGGTCTTCTGCATATTAAAAGAAACTTTTTATCTCTTTCATATTTCTCATTCTGGAGATGCTTTCATGCATCTTCACTGCTTGGGTGCCATGAAGTCATCATACTCATGCAATTTGTGCTTAGAACTTGAACATTTGAACACCTGTTATCTGTAGCTACTTTTTTTCTTTGTTTTTCTCTGGTAAAAATATTTCAAAGTTTAGCACAATTTTGTTAGGATTTCTTAAAAACAGTTTTATACTTTTAACTATATCAGTTAATGTCTTATGTATGTAGCATTCGCTTCCCCCCCCCCCCCCCCCTTCCCCCTTTTTCAACTATTTTTGATAAGCGGGGTATTGTCTTTTTTCTCTATTTTGCAATTGGAGGTGCCCAAATGAATACCGCTCCCAGATCAAATGCTTCTAGGAATATTTGGGGACCCTCTCCTGGTGGTTTGGATGACATAGCAGATTTGCAGCGAATGCTAGGTGGCATACCTGGCGCTTCTTCTGAAAATCAGTTAATAGGATACCCATCCATCTCGCAGATAATGCAGCACATAAACCAGGTATTTATTTAATTTCTACTAAAGTTTACATACAGTCATCGAGTTTAAGGTCTTATTCTTTTTTCTCCTGGTTTTCTTTTTTTTGTTGTTTGTGATGGAGAATTTCTTGTCAAGCTTCTCATTTCTTGAGTATCTTGGTGGTTAGATTATGGGGCTCGACCCCAACTCTCATCCTGGGGATATGATGCCAAATCCTGAATTAATTCATCAGTTGATGTCCTCTGAGAGGATGCAGGTAAAGAATTTTTGCATGCTGTCTTTAAGTTCTGCTTGTTGGAATTGTAGAATGTGTAAGTGGTGCATGCAATGTGGCAAATCTAGAAAATCGGGTATCACTCTCTTTTTGATACATAAAGGTTAATGATAACTTGGAACTCAATGAGGTGAAAGTTCTGTTAGAAATATTTTTAGAGCCTGTTTGGATTGGCTCTGGGCTTTTAGCTTATAAGCCAAAAGTCATACTATTTTTGCAACACTGCATGCACCACTTAATAACACTTTTTTGTTTTACACATATACTACAAAAGTGCTTTAAAAATATTTTGGCTTAAAAATACTTAAAATAAGTCAATCCAAACAGACACTTAGTAGATTTGTCGCAAACTTACACCTAGAGGTAAATAAGTTAAATTACAGCTTAAAAAGGTAAAAGTATGACTCCTTCCATTTTCGATTTATTTGTTTAGTTTTGACTTGGCATGAAGTTGTAGAAAGTAAAGAAGACCTTTGTGTGGTCTTAAACTAAAGATAGGTAGAATTCCATAAAATACTTTAATCTTGTGGTCTTGAACATGTGAAAAGTTAGAACTAAAAGAGTTGTCATAACATGAAAAAGACATTCTTTTTTCAATAGAATAACAAAGAAAGTAGGACAAACAAATTGAAATTCAGGGAGTATTAGAAATTCGCTTTGTAGAATTGGTGCAGAAAGAGCTTTTGCAGATTGATCTAGTGAGAACTTGAATCAGATTGTTTTAGAGAGATTGTTAAAGATGCACCAAGAGGTCACAGGCTAATCAATTGAGTTTATAAGTGTCTCTATGTGTTGAAAATGTAGATGCGGTCTTAGTGGCTTAGTATAACCATTCTCATTAGTGGTCGTACTGATTACTGAAATGGCACTAAATATTAATGTTGGGCATCTGTAAGGAAAAAGAATAAAAACATTTACTATGAAAAACAAAGGAGAAAATAGCAACAGAAAAAATCAAACAAAAAAATATTGTCTATTTGTTATTCGTTTCTCTTATTGGAGACCATTGAACTACTTTCAACCCTTGCAATTAATTTTTTAGATTCATTTTCTTACTAATCTAAATAAGCTAAGCTCCGACAATGTTAATTTATCAAAAATAAACTTCACAGATTTTAGTGTCAAGTATGACATGATAGACACTGTCCTTCAGATTTTATTATTTCAATACAGAACTACACTTCAGATTTATTAGTTATGTGTCTACAGACTTTATTGTTCATTGAAACTGTTTTCATAATCATTTCATTAAATATTAGAATAATAATATGTCTATTTATTTCTCTTGAACATGATGTATGTTTTTATGTCATATTACTGTTAAGTGTCACTGATTCATCAAACATGTTTTCTGAGCACAATATAAGACATTCCGGATTGAACATTTTTCATCTATATAATTTAAAAGTCATTATATTGCCCATTTGGAGGTACCAAGGGTTTAAAAGAGAATCCTTTTGATATGTGTCTGGAAATAATTTTTTTTTTGACAAAAAAAATTGCGTTTTATTCATCTTCAACAAAAAGACGCGTGATTTTATTCATTTGTTTCTGGACATAGAGCATGATGTGTGCATAGTTCTTCGGGTATGTTATTCCTTCATTCCTTTCTATTTTTTTTACAATCGTTCTTTTTCCTTTTAGGAATATCTGGTACAACAAGGGCTATTTCCTTACCTTGATCAGCCGCAATCAAACCAGTAAGTCTGGACATATATCTATGGATTTTCACTTGGCTGGAGAATCTCACCCTCCTAATTCAGCTGATATGATGATATGCATCTCCTTGTCTCATTATTAGTCATTGTTTCTTGTCCTACAAGTCACCAAAGGAAAAAGAAATATTACTTAGATTCATATTTCACTTGCCAAAAAATAGTCTAAGCCTTTCTAATTAGGTGGAATAGAAGATAAACTTGTGAGTGGCTCGAGATTTTTACTCTAATTATTTGGATCAATGGGGTAATTTTCTGCCTTGCGTGTATCACTTCTGACAGTATCTTTTCCGCATGTACAGAACAAGATCAGGACGAAGCTGACGAAACAGGTAATATTTCATTCTCTATATTTCCCAATTTGATATCCTTGTAACTGTAAATATACCCTAAGGTTTGGAGGGAATGATCTCTTGATTTAGGAGCAAATAAATCCTCTTACAATATTTTCCAAATGTTACTTAAGTCTAGTATTTTAATGCAAAATTGGCCTATTAGGAACAATACACTTCATATTTTTGTGATGCACATTATTTGTGATGTTTCATATTGTCACGACCCAAAAACCGGGCCGCAACTGGAACCCGCACTTACCCTCCTATGTGAGCGAACCAACCAATCTAAACTCTAACATTTCAATATAATATCAACTAGAAAATAATGCGGAAGACTTAAACTCATTAATAAAAACCAATTCAATAACTTCTAAAATTCAACATCTATTATTCCCCAAAATCCGGAAGTCATCATCACAAGAACATCTATCCTCAAATTTCTAAACTAAAAATGTCTAAGAAGCTAAAACAAATAAAAGCTAGTCCATGCCGAAAGTTCAAGGCATCAAGACTTGAAGAAGAAGATCCAGTCCAAGCTAGAAGCATTAGCTCACCCTGAATTTCCGATGTAGTGAAGACTGGCTAGAATTACTGTTGAGTCGAAGATGACAGCACGTTTGCTGCACTCCACAAATACAAAGAAGAAAACATAAAAGTAGGGTCAGTACAAAACACGGGTACTGAGTAGGTATCATCGGCCAACTCAAAATAGAAAGCAATATATATCAGATAACATCATAAATCAACTAATATCCTTAGCATGCAGCATTTACAATTACCATAACCCTTGGTCACAACACCAAGCACATCAATGAGGACTCACGCCTCCTCATCATACTCATTTGGGAATTAAGTTCATTAGATTGAGTATATTAACATATTTCAAGATTCATTATCTTTATTCCCCTCGTGTCGGTACGTGACACTCCGCTTCATATACTATCCTGGTGTCGGAACGTGACACTCCGATCCTCATATACTATCCTGGTACCGGAACGTGTCACCCGATCCATATACTATCCTTGTGTCGGAACGTGACACTCCGATCCTCATTCTATCCTGGTACCGGAACGTGGCACCCGATCCATATACTATCCTGGTGTCGGAACGTGACACTCTGATCCTCATTCTATCCTGGTACCGGAACGTGGCACCCGATCCATATTCTATCCTGGTGTCAGAACGTGACACTCCGATCCTCATTCTATCCTGGTACCGGAACGTGGCACCCGATCCCTAATCTCACCACTTTCGTTCATCAAGCCTTCTTTTATACCAAGGCATCATCATTAACAAAGTAGATTAGGGTTTCTTTTCAAGATTTGGGATTCAATAGCTTCATCATGCTTATTTATTCACAATTACATAATCATATTCATGCAAGCATACAATTAAGCATATAGAAGGGTTTACAATACTACTAACATATATCATTCGCTATTAAGAGTTTACTACGAATAGTGTGAAAACCATAACCTACCTCCACCGAAGATTCGTGATCAAGCAAGCAATTTCCCAAGCTTTGTTTCTCCTTTCTCGTTCGATTCTCCCTCTTTCTCTTTGTTCTTTCTATTTTCTTATTCAAATCCTCTTTCTTTTACCCTAATTAACATATAATTAAGAATGAAAGATGGCAATAATAACCCACTAATTAACTTAAGGTTACCTCTTTTAACCCCCAAGTAATTAGACTTATTAACCTTAACCCTCTAACTTTATAATTAAAGTAGGAATAGTCCAAAACGACCCTTAAAACGTGTAAAGAAATCCGACCTAGACTGGGATTACGCAACCTGTGACGGCCCGTCGTGCCTGCGACGGTCCGTCCTGCAGGTCGTCGCAAAGTTCAGAGACTCAATTTCCACCAAAGAGTCTGTGACGGTCCGTCACGCCTGTGACGGTCCGTCCTGCCATTCCGTTACGAAGTTCAGAGAGTTGATTTTCAGTACCCAATTTCAGAATTTCTAAGTGTTTTGAAACGAGACCCTGCGACGGTTCGTCGTGCCCATGACGATCCATCGTGGGGTTCGTCGTCTCAGTCAGTTTTCCAGAAATAAAATCTGCTGCTCAAAACGACTAAACAGGTCGTTACACATATCAATGGACAACTTCACTGTATTGTTACATCGTATATGAAATTTGAGATTTTACAAGGGCGACAGAACTGATTAGGATTTATAACTGTTAGGAGTTTATTTTTTTGTTAAAAATATCGATTGAAATTTATAGGTTGTGAATGCGGGTTTGGTGGAGATATAGAAGACACAAATTCAGATAAAATATATAAATGTCAGAAATGAACTGTACAAAAGAGTGATATTAGCATGAAAATAACGAGATGAGATATAAATTTGTATCCGGAAAAGGTGGTTTATTGTGGGGACCTGTATAATACTATTTTACACTTATGAATAAGCTAAAGAAAGGCTGGATGATGAATGCTTATTTTAGATGATACTCTTTAATTGGTGAAATTAGCGAGAAAGTCAACTGAGGTTGGAACAGTTGGAACTATGACGAAGCATTCTGGTTTTAGCCTTTTATGTAGGTTAATTAGAAATAAAACAAACTACCTATAAAAAGTAGAAATTTGACAAACTATGTTCACTGCAAGTTATAATAAGAACAGTCAAATGAGATCACTAGATGAGATAGTGGTGCCCAAATGTAGAGAGTGGAAATATTTGCTCTCATATTTGAGGAGAATGATATGATTGATGAAGATGTGACACAAGCTAAAAGAGGATTGTGGAAATGGAGGAGTGCTAAGACAGTTGTGTTATACGTGAATGCTTAACAAAGTGAAACACAAGTTGTATGCAACGGCAGCGAGATCAGAGATGTTATATGGGAGTGATTGCGAGTAATGTAAATACATGTGTATCCACAAGATAAATTTCCTAAAAATTGCGTGGATATATAGTCATACGGGGTCATTAAGATTAGAATTATCACATCTGACCCAAAAAAACACATGATAAGATGAGAGTCTGCCTTTCTATGTTCTATGTAGACCTCCACATGCATTGGTCAGTATGTGCGAAAACATGATGATTGAAGGTAATAAAAGAAGAGAGAGATAGAAAGTTGTATTTGAGAGACTTGTAGATCTCGACATCAATATGAATTTGATGTCAGATCATAATACAATAGAAGCAAAGAATCTATACATGAGTTACTCTTTTATCAGGTCAAGTCTTTGGTAGGAATCTCTTTTTGTTGTTGGATACTTGTTTGTTCGACTAACGGGATTAAGAGAGTCTAGTTCTAGGCAAAAATCTTAGTGTTTATTTTTTAGATTTAGGGAATCTAATAATTGTGGGTGATTTTAACTCACGTCAACTGTGGGTGACTTTAATAATTGCAGAATATCAGAGCGGGGCAATGGAAGTGGCGAGGAACGTGGTTGATAGTACTCTAGAGAGGGAAAGTTTGCATGAATTCCCCGGATTAAATAATTGTTAGTTTATTCTCGTCTTTCTCATTCTCTCTCTATATATCTCGGACTTAACTCGGATGCTCATATTCCTGTTGACATCTTATTGCAGTAGGACCAGAGGAATTATATGGTATGCTGTTTCTCCAGGTCGTTAGACTACATCGGATTCTTCGACAGTGAAGAAGCACTTATTGCCGTGGAGGAACTTGAAGAAGACAGTGGAGAGTAGTGTATGTATATTCTCTTTTTATGACTATATATATAGAGAGAGAGATCAAGATGAAATTGTTGATGTAGACAGAAGAAAAGGAGATTGGTGGAGGAACTAGTTCTTCAGTTCATTGTACACGCTATGTTAAATTATTCATTATCATATGATCTTATTGCCTACTTTCCTATAGCATTTTGTTTTTGCTTTTCTAGGTGGATTCAATTTGATCATAGAGTTTCCTTGCAACGACTATGCTTCGAAAAAGGGTCAAAAATACCTCTAACCTACCCAAAAAACTCACAAACATTTTTATCTAAAAATACCGTCAATTACTCATTATTTTTGGTGCAAATATACTCCTCTTCCCCCCCCCCCCCCCCCTTTGATTCAAAATTGCCTTCAACTTTGTTATAATATTAATAATGTTGCATCTAGAATTCAGTAATTTTCCTTCAACAATCTATATATCCATAGTCTTAATCCTCAATTTTCCTATTAATCAAAAGTGATAAAAACATTTACATCGCCTTTTAATTCTTAGATTGTTATTAATGTTAAATATGTCTTGTTTTAAAACCTGGTTAATTTTGATTCTTATATTTCATAATTGTGGCCGGCAATTGCATTATTACAGTTGATATTTGGTTGCATAGGATTTCTAAGAAATTGTAGGACTCACGAGATACATATATCGACATGGACGATCTCCACGTGTTTGTGCAGACGATCTTAATGCACTATCATAAATTAAATAAATTTCGCACAGACAATCTTCACGTGCTCAAATTATAATCATAACTTCTCCATCTTAGAGACGATCTCCACGCGGCCAAATAATCATAACTCGATCTCAATACGAACGATCTCCACGTGTTAGACCTTTACTCATACTCAATCTCATGTCAATGCATGTGCACAATATGATATCAAATAAAGGTGATGATGAAACATCTCAATACATTAAATGTTGCTATTGTTGGGTTTTAGCAAGTGTGAATGGGAAAAGAAAAGAGAGAATATGAAAGTGAGGGAACTATTTTGGAGGGAAAATGAAAAGTCATTTGCAAAGTGCAAATAAAAGTCATTTCTCCGATATTGGCAAAAGAAATGTAAATTGTTGTCCTTATAGAAGGAAACACTTCCATTACTTCTTAAAAGAGCTAAGAAGAAGATGCCCCCTCGCGTCGTCGTCGTCATCGCTCGCTCGGCTTTGGCTTTGGCTTTGGATTTGGATTTGGCAAATGATGTGATTGATTGATAAATTTTTTGGACAAAATTTATTTAATCAGTTTTTGTTAAATCAAATAAATCCTATTAATATTATCTCTTATAAATTTGCGGGTAACGATAACATTCCAAAAAGTCGTTACTTTTACGAAAAGTCGTTACTTTCCAAAAAGTAGTTATTTTCCTAACAGACACATTTTTTTGAAAAGTTGTTATTTTTTCCAAAAGACACAACTTTCTTGATAAAATGGGTCTGAACAGATTTCACTAAACAGACATGTACCTTGCTGAAAATGGCTATAAAAGGAAGTCAATTTTTGATTTTTCAAACATTGAAATTTTTTTCTTTCTCTCCATTTATTTTTCTCTCAAATTAAAATCAAAGTGTCGATCGACTGAGTCTATGTGACTTGTTGCTGTTCTAAAGTTCGTTCAAGTTAAAGAAGTTTGAGGTACCGCTATTTCTTTAACTGGTTTAATCCGTTTTATCTTGGGAGAAATTAATCCATAACCTTGGGTACAGTGAGGGGATTAAATTTCTTAAGGACACACGGTAGTTTCTGTGGACTCGGATTAATTATTGTATTTTATATTTTTTCTGCTTCATCTTATTTCTGTTTCTGTTTATTAACCTTATAAATACAGGTTATTGTAAGGATAACAATCTTAAGAAATTTAACAGTTTCTGTATTTGAGGTTTCTGGAGATTAAAACCTTTATGGTTTTCTACTCTGCTTGAATTTTTAAAATTCATTCTATTAACGATTAAAAGAACATAAAAATTTTATCGTTAAATCAGAAACAATTTGTGTAAAGATTTGTTCTTTACTGTTAGTATTTTAAATACTTAATTTATCTGCTATTTGTGACAGAAAAAAAATGACTAATTCAAGTCAAACAATGCTGGAACAGTAAGTGTTGCAACAACAACGGTTGCACATAATTGTTCAAATGTTACCTTAGCACCGGCTGAGAAACCTGCAAAGTTTTCCGGAGTCGACTTTAAGAGATGGCAGCAAAAGATGTTCTTTTATCTCACTACGTTGAGTCTGCAGAAGTTCATCAATGAGAATGTTCCTGTTATGTCAGATGAAACTCCGGCTGATGAACGATTCTTGGTAACAGAAGCATGGACACACTCAGATTTTTTGTGTAAAAATTATATTTTGAGTGGTCTGCAAGATGATCTGTACAATGTGTACAGCAATGCCAAAACCTCAAAAGAAATCTGGGATGCTTTAGAAAAGAAGTACAAAACAGAAGATGACGGAATGAAGAAATTCACTGTGGCAAAATTTCTGGACTATAAGATGATAGACAGTAAGACTGTCGTCACCCAAGTTCAAGAATTGCAGGTCATAATCCATGATCTCCTTGCTGAAGGTATAAATTTATTTAATGCCTATGTTAGAAATATTAAGTTTTCTCTTAATACTCACATAACCTTTAATGTAGGATCGATTGTGAATGATGCTTTTCAAGTGGCTGCAAATATTAAAAAGCTACCTCCATTGTGGAAGGACTTTAAAAACTACTTGAAACACAAACGCAAGGAGATGACTGTTGAAGATCTCATAGTAAGGTTGAGAATCGAAGAGGATAATAAGGCTGCAGAAAAGAGGTCACATGGTAATTTAGCAATATCTGGAGTAAATTTTGTTGAAGAAGATCCCGTAAAATTAAAGAAAAGAAAGAAAGCATTTGGTCCAAAAAGCAATCCTCCTAAGAAGAAATTCAATGGAAACTGCTTTAATTGTGGTAAACATGGTCATAGGGCTAATGAATGCCGGGGTCCTAAGAAGGACAAAAAAAAGAAGGATCAAGCAAACTTAGCTAAATCCAAAGGAGAAATGGACGATCTCTATGCAATGCTTTCAGAATGTAACTTGGTTGGAAATCCAAGAGAATGGTGGATAGATTCTGGTGCCTCATGCCATGTTTGTGCCAACAAAGAATTATTTTCATCATATACTCCAGCACTTACAGATGAAAAATTGTTTATGGCAAACTCCTCTGTTGCAAAGGTGGAAGGAACTGGCAAAGTCCTATTAAAGATGACATCAGGCAAGGTGGTGACTTTGAATAGGGTCTCATATGTTCCAGAATTGAGAAAGAATTTAGTTTCAATTCCAGTTCTGATCAAGAATGGATTTAAATGTGTATTTGTTTCTGATAAAGTAGTAATAAGCAAAAATGATATGTATGTAGGAAAAAGCTACCTTAGTGATGGCCTTTTCAAACTCAATGTAATTGCAGTTGATATGAATAAAGATTTTTCTTCTTCTTACTTGCATGAGTCTAAATGTTTATGGCATGAACGTTTGGGACACGTTAATAACAAAACCTCGCGAAAACTGATTTACTTAAATATTTTGCCAAAATTTGAGTGCAATAAATCAAAATGTCAAATTTGTGTTGAATCTAAGTATGCTAAGCATTCTTATAAATCCGTTGAAAGGTATTCAAATCCTTTAGAATTGATTCACACTGATATTTGTGACATGAAGTCAACACCATCACGTGGTGGGAAAAAGTATTTCATAACTTTTATTGACGATTGCACTAGATATTGTTATGTCTATTTGCTAAATAGTAAGGATGAAGCAATAGATGCATTTAGGCAATATAAAACTGAAGTTGAAAATCAGTTAGATAAAAAGATCAAAATGATCAGAAGTGATAGAGGTGGAGAATATAAATCTCTATTTGCAGAAATATGTTTAGAAAATGGAATAATCCATCAAACTACTGCTCCCTACACTCCTCAGTCTAATGGAATTGCAGAAAGAAAAAATCGAACTTTAAAAGAAATGATGAATGCATTACTTATAAGTTCAAGTTTACCACAGAACTTATGGGGGGAAGCTATCTGTACAGCAAATCAGATACTTAACAGAGTGCCTCACTCAAAGACAAATGTAATTCCATATGAGAAATGGAAAGGTAGAAAACCCAATTTGAAATATTTCAAAGTGTGGGGATGTCTAGCCAAAGTGCAAGCTCCTATACCTAAGAGGGTAAAAATAGGACCTAAGACTGTGGATTGTGTATTCATTGGATATGCCACAAACAGGAAGGCATGTCGATTTTTGGTTCATAAGTCCAAACTTCAGGATATTCATGATAATACAGTAATGGAATCAGATAGTGCTGAATTTTTTGAACATATATATCCGTATAAAACTAGACTTGAGTCATCTAGTGGGGGATCTAAACAACCCAGAGAAGAACCAAAAGAGAATGAACAAAATGAAGAAAGTCCAAGACGCAGTAAACGTCAAAAAACATCTACTTCATTTGGATCAGATTTTGTAACATTTCTTCTTGAAAGTGAGCCTCAAACATTCAAGGAAGCAATGTTTTCTAGCGACTCAACCTCTTGGAAGGAGGCTGTTAATAGCGAAATTGAATCAATCTTAAGCAATCATACTTGGGAGTTGGTTGATTTTCCTCCAGGGAATAAACCCTTGGGTTCAAAATGGATCTTTAAAAAGGAAGATGAAAGACGATGGAACTATTGACCAATATAAAGCAAGGCTTGTTGTCAAAGGTTTTAGACAAAAAGAAGGTCTTGATTATTTTGACACATACTCGCCAGTGACTAGGATTACATCAATTCGGATTTTAATTGCACTAGCTGCAGTATACGGTCTTAAAATTCATCAAATGGATGTGAAAACAGCCTTCTTAAATGTAGAGCTTGAAGAGGAAATTTACATAGAACAGCCTGAGGGTTTTGTAGTTCCTGGTAAAGAAAAGAAAGTGTGCAAACTTATTAAGTCACTTTATGGGCTAAAATAAGCACCAAACAATGGCATGCAAAGTTTGATCAAATCATGTTGTCAAATGGATTTAAGATCAATGAATGTGATAAATGTGTTTACATTAAAGATACTCCAACTCAGGAAGTTATTTTATGCCTATATGTAGATGATATGCTTATAATGAGCAAAGACATTGCTAATATAAAATCTACAAAGCGTATGCTTGCTAGTAAGTTTGATATGAAAGATTTAGGAGTTGCTGATGTGATATTCGGAATTAAAATTTTTAAAACTCCTAACGGTCAAGCATTGTCTCAAACTCATTATATTCAAAAGATACTTGAAAAATTCAAATTTTTGATGTAAATCTTCATATTTCAAAGAATAAAGGTGAAAGTCAGTCTCAATTGGACTATGCTAGCGTATTGGGAAGCTTAATGTATGTCATGAATTGTACACGACCAGATATAGCCTACACTATCAGTAAACTGAGTCGATACACAAGTAATCCTAATCATAATCATTGGTTGTCAATGAAGAGAGTTTTGGGATACTTAGATGACACTCAAAACTATGCTTTATATTACAATAGATATCCAGTCGTTCATGAAGGATATAGTGATGCAAATTGGATTAATGGGTCAACTAAAACAAAATCCACAAGTGGATACATTTTTGGTGGAGGAGAAATATCTTGGAAATCATCCAAACAAACATGTATAGCTCGCTTTACAATGGAGTCTGAATTCATTGCTTTAGACAAGGCAGGTGAAGAAGCTGAATGGCTCCGGAATATTTTAGAAGATATTCCATTTTGGCCCAAACCAATGGCCCCTATATGCATACATTATGATAGTCAAGCTGCAATAGGAAGGGCTGGAAGCATTATGTATAATGGCAAGTCTCGTCACATAAGACGAAGACATAACTCTGTGAGACAACTACTCTCTAGTGGAATTATCACAATTGATTATGTGAAGTCAAAAGATAATGTGTCGGATCCACTTACAAAAGGCCTAAATAGAGAGGGAGTTGAGAAATCATCGACGGTAATGGGACTATGGTCGAGAACAAGTCATCGTGGCGGTAACTCTACCAGAAGACTGGAGATCCCAAGATCTAGGTTCAAGGAGATAAAACAAAGTCATTGATGATGGTTCAACATTGTCAAAGAAAAGAAAAAAATTATTATTATTATTTGATGGTTCATTCTCATGATGAGACAATGTTTAGTAACCAGGATAAAGACATAAGGACTTTTTAATGGTTTCTAAGTTTGATACAGGGAATATCAAATGGTGTATCTTGGGATAACACATTTAGAAATCACCTATCTAAGTGTGAAGTGTAAGCCGCTTCAAGGAGAATCCGGTAAGGACAGTTCTTTAAGCACTTACTATCCAAGATGTGTTCATGGCTGAAACGAACAAAACAATGAGAACTAAGAACAGTTCAAGGGTTGATTGTGTGACATATGTTGTCTAGGTATACACCAAAGCTCGACGGTTCAAAGATATTAAATCTACCGATTGACCGAGTATATCCGATATATGTTCACTACGGAAAGTTTAAAGGGAAACCTACTTATCCAGATGCGATTAACCTTTACCTACAAGACACACAAGTTTTTTCATGCATATTTTTTAACAATAGCCTTCCCCATTCATGTGGGGGATTGTTGGGTTTTAGCAAGTGTGAATGGGAAAAGAAAAAAGATAATATGAGAAGTGAGGGAACTACTTTGGAGGAAAAATGAAAAGTCATTTGCAAAGTGCAAATGAAAAGTCATTTCTCCCATATCGACAAAAGAAATGGAAATTGTTGTCCTTATAGAAGGAAACACTTCCATTACTTCTTAAAAGAGCTAAGAAGAAGATGCCCCCCCCCCCCCCCGCGTCGTCGTCGTCATCGCTCGCTCGGCTTTGGCTTTGGCTTTGGCTTTGGCTTTGGATTTGGATTTGGCAAATGATGTGATTGATTGATAAATTTTTTGGACAAAATTTATTTAATCATTTTTTGTTAAATCAAATAAATCCTATTAATATTATCTCTTATAAATTTGCGGGTAACGGTAACATTCCGAAAAGTCGTTACTTTTCAAAAAAGTCGTTACTTTCCAAAAAGTAGTTATTTTCCTAACAGACACATTTTTTTGAAAAGTTGTTATTTTTTCCAAAAGACACAACTTTCTGGATAAAATGAGTCTGAACAGATTTCACTCAACAGACATGTTCCTTGCTGAAAATGGCTATAAAAGGAAGTCAATTTTTGATTTTTCAAACATTGAAATTTTTTTCTTTCTCTACATTTATTTTTCTCTCAAATAAAAATCAAAGTGTCGATTGACTGAGTCTGTGTGACTTGTTGTTGTTCTTAAGTTCGTTGAAATTAAAGAAGTTTGAGGTACCGCTATTTCTTTAACAGGTTTAATCCGTTTTATCTTGGGAGAAATTAATCCATAACCTTGGGTACAGTGAGGGGATTAAATTTCTTAAGGACACACAGTAGTTTCTGTGGACTCGGATTAATTATTGTATTTTATATTTTTTATGCTTTATCTTATTCCTGTTTCTGTTTATTAACCTTATAAATACAGGCTATTATAAGAATAACAGCTATGAGATATAATCACCTCAATTATCACAATAATATGTGTTCAGTAAAGAATATAATCACACATAATAAATAAAGTCAATAATATATCGGCTAATGCCCATATGCTTTGGCATTCTCGTAATACAATTCATATTCTATAGTAGTAAACTTTGCCTTTATAACATTGGTACTTGACCATTTTCAACCCATCACACACAAACAATTAATCGCGTTACCTTTATTATCCCTTTTCATCATTATAATTAATCAAGGTGGACAAGTCAACCCTTCAGCAAGTCCTATTTTTCCCTAACACATACCACAAGGAAATACGTGAATTTCATACACTTAATAAGGGTTTAGAAAATTCACTTGCCTGATCAATCATACATTCACTTCGGAGTTTGAGCCTTCCCCTTTCCTTTAACTTCCAACTCAAAGCAATCTATTCAAATAAATAGTCACATTAAGATTTCAAAACTCACAACACTCATATTACACTGTATTTATCCTTGAACCAAAAATTCACCCAAGTTTATAATTAAGTTCCTAAATCTTGATGTCAATTAACATTTTAATTATCATATTTTCCATATTTCAAGTCTAGGGTTAAGTTCCAATTTTTCAAAATAATACAACGTAATAATTTTCATATAATATAATATCATTAATATTTAATTGCATATAATAATAATAATAATAATAGTACCTACACTTTGATATTTTGTTAAATAATTATAACAATAAAATAAAAGAAAGACCCAAATTATTATTAAGTTACATACAATATATATTGAATGGAGAAAACGTAAAAAACATACGTAAAAACCACCTGTGCATTTTTTTATTTTTTCAAATTTCAACCTCTCAAATGGAAAGGAATTTGGTCATCAATTAATGACGACTTTCAGATTTTATCCCCACCAAAACTTCCAAAACAAACCATCACACTCCTTTTTATTTTCTTATTTAACGAGCATATTATAATAAATAATATTAGATTAGCTACTTATCGATTCAAATAAACGTAGCAACAAATTCTCATCGAAGAGCATTTATTGCTCACGCTCTTTTTCTTATTCTTTTTCTCACATAACTCAATCAACTGGATAATGATAATATGATCTGATTTATATGGCTTAGTATAAAGATTTAAGAGTGATTAATATAATTACACAATAACAAATATGATATGTAGTAACGAAATTATTAGCTATGATATCAAATTCGTCACTAATCATTCGTTTTTAGTGACAAAAGTTTACTTTTCATGCTTAAATATATGAGATACATATTTTTAGTGACGAAACATAAAAATTCATAGCAAAGTTTTGTCCACTAAAATTTCCCACCAAAAAATTTATTGACTTCATTTGTTTGGTAGTGTTAGTAACGATTTTAAAGTTATTTGTGACACATTATTTCGTCACTAATAATGTATCTTATTCATAAAAAAAAATATTGCCTTATAATTTATTAAATTTTGATTGAAAAATTCATCTAAAAAAACATGTTGTTATAATATCGACAAATTAGAATTCGCAGTTAAATATTATAAATTTTAGCTATGAAAATTAAAATTTAATTATGACATTTATTTCACATAATTTAGGGACAATTTTAAGCCTTTTCCATTTATTTATAACAACAGAATTCAGGGGTAAGTGAAATTTAGAAGCTTAATGCAACCTCAACACCATCTCCTTTAACTGTAATTTTCGATGATAAGCTTTAATATTTGCAACTTTCCTTAAAAGAGTATTTGTATCAGTTCTGTCAAGAAAAATTGTTCATTTCATATTGTGCAATGCTTTTGCTGGTTATTGATTGCCAGAAGTTAAGGATCTAATTTCGATGGTATGAACTTTTCACTTTCTCCTTGAGTTTCACAGTGAGCTTTCGTGGCAGTTTGAGGAATGATTTTAATAGAAATTTTATATCACGATTTAAATTATAATGAATGGCGCTCACACTAATTCTTTAATGGGAGGACTAACTACTAACTCAACTTAACCCGTCATGAGTAGTTATGAAAATCAAATTATGAAAGAAACAATTAAAAGCAATTTAAAATTTGATAAATGATTGAGTTTCCATAAACTCAATCAATAGTTAAAACATTGTAAAATTTAAGCACTTGAAACGGAAAGTGGAAGTACAAAACTTTAATTAGTCAATAATGAGGATGCAACTGCGAAAGCTAGAAAACACAAGCTTATAGTTTAATGTATGTGTCTTAAGAAATGGACAAGAAGATGTCGAACAATCCATGACAACTTAAAAGTAGTTCATCCTTGAATTTGAAGATCATGTTTCCTTTAAGTGAGGTCTCGTATCAATTGTTTGAATATTGTTTTGCACTCTATAAGAAAAAAGCAAATACAATATCAATAAAGACCATATTATACTTGTAGGATTACATATCTAGTTTCAAGCATACATAATTAATATAATTTTATTCTTTTTATGCATAATTTTCTTAATTGTTATCTTCGTTGCTAATATATTTTAAATTAGTTTATACTTTTTAATGTTTAGATATATTATTTGATTTGAATTTGTAAATATTTATGAATTTTTTTATTTTGTAGTCGAACAGAAGTAACAGTTACATCAGGTCGAAAATTTTAACAATTTACTTTATAAATATCTTAATTTGTATCCAAATAACTATAGGCTTGAATCTTATCAGACTGAATATATTAATATTTCAATAAAAATATTTTGTACTCATGTAAAATTAACCGCTCAACTTGAAGATGGTTAGCTTAACACATGAAAATCAAATACAATATGATGGCTTTCTCTTCTAAAGGCAGGGGGTTAAGATACCATTGGGGCATTAAGTAAGGAATTTGAGGAAATCAAGGCACATTCATTTCGTCATCTTAGCTTATTTATATGCAATAGGTAGAAAAGATTCCGCCCTTCTAGCCTCGAGTAGTGGACTTCACATTTAGTTAACATTTATAACTTACAAGTTCCAAACCTATGACCTAAGTAAAAGTAAAAATATATTTGATCTCTTTTTCAATCATTGTGTAATTTTAAGAAAATCGAAAGAACTAATTAATTAAAATTGAAATAGAAGAATCAATGTTATCTTAGTGTATTTTGGTTTATAAATTTGATAAATCTTACATATTAGGTTTAATTATTTTTAATGAAATACCAAACCAATCCAACTTATGATTTTTTACGAAGAATTACTGTTATAATGAATTATATCGTTGTTACAGGTTGAATGTTACTATACAAAAATAAATAATATAAAAAAATAATTACTTTTTAAAGAAAATCAGTCCATTATAAAAAGATATCACCCTAAAAAATAATCCACCGTCATAAAGAAATTTAAAGAAAGAGACAAATAAATTAAAAAAAAATTTAATCAAGTGAGTTAACTAAAATAAATAAACAAATATGACATATGAAATGAACACGTGGAAGTAGTGTAATGTTTTTGTTCTTATATAAACACCAAAACAATTTCAGTACTTCACTCTTCTGGCTCTTTCCGCCTAAGTGTGAAATGCACTGAGCTAAGCTACCTCTTCAATTTCTTCTACTCTCATTCTCACCGATTCAATCCACATTTTTCATACTTGTTGCTGAGGAGACGAAATTTCAATATGGACGGAGGTGATACTTATTAAATGGTGAAAATCAAATTATGAAAGAAACAACTAAAAGCAATTTAAAATTTGATAAATGATTGAGTTTCCATAAACTCAATCAATAGTTAAAACATTGTAAAATTTAACACTTGAAACGGAAAGTGGAAGTACAACACTTTAATTAGTCAATAATGAGGATGCAACCGCAAAAGCTAGAAAACACAAGCTAATAGTTTAATGTATGTGTCTTAAGATATGGACAAGAAGATGTAGAAGAATCCATGACAACCTAAAAGTAGTTCATTCTTGAATTTGAAGATCACACTTTCTTCAAGTCTCGTATCAATTGCCTGAATATGTCTTGCACTCTCTATAAGAAAAAACAAGTGCAATATTAATAAAGGTCATATTATACTTGTAGGATTACATATTTATTTTCAAGCATACAAAATTATAATATAATTTTATTCTTTCTATGCATAAATTTCTTAATTGTTATCTTCGTTGCTGATATATTTTAAATTAGTTTATACTTTTCAATGTTTAGATATATTATTTGATTTGGACTTCTAAACATATATGAATTTTTTTATTTTGTAGTCGAACGGAAGTCACAGTTACACCAAGTCAAAAATTTTAACAATTTACTTTATAAATATCTTAATTTGTATCCAAATAATTATAGGCTTGAATTTTATCAGACTGAATATATTGATATTTCAATAAAAATATTTTATACTAATATAAAAATAACCGCGCAATTTGAAGATGGTTAGCTTAACACATGAAAATCAAATACAATATGATGGCTATCTCTTCTAAAGGCAGGGGTGAAGACTCCATTGCGATATTAAGTAAGGAATTTGAGGAAATCAAGGCGCATCCACTTCGTCATCTCAACCTATTTATATGCAATAGGTAGAAAAGATTCCGCCCTTCTAGCCTCGAGTAGTGGAATTCACATTTATTTAACATTTATAATTTACAACTTTCAAACCTGTGACCTAGGTAAAAGTAAAAATATATTTGATCTCTTTTTTAATTATTGTGTAATTTTAAGAAAATCGAAAAAACTAATTAATTGAAATTGAAATAGAAGAATCAATTTTATCTTAGTATATTTTGGTTTATAAATTTGATAAACCAACATATTAGGTTTAATTATTTTTAATGAAATACCAAATCAATCCAACATATGATTTTACAAAGAATATACTGTTATAATGAATTCTATCGTTGTTATAGGTTGAATGTTGTTATACAAAAATAAATAATATAAAAAAATAATTACTTTTTGAAGAAAATCAGTCCATTATAAAAAAGATATCACCCTAAAAAAAATCACCGTCATAAAGAGATTTAAAAAAATAAAAATAACTTTAATTAAATGAGTTGATCAAAATAAATAAATAAATATAACATATGATATGAACACGTGGAAGTAGTGTAATGTTTTTGTTCTTATATAAACACCAAAACAATTTCAGTTACTTCACTCTTCTGGCTCTTTCCGCCTAAGTGTGAAATGCACTGAGCTAAGCTACCTCTTCAATTTCTTCTACTCTCATTCTCACCGATTCAATCCACATTTTTCATCCTTGTTGTTGAGGAGACGGAATTTCAGTATGGACGGAGGTGATACTTATCAAACGGTGAAAGACGATTCCGGCGACATCGCCGGCGTTGGTGAAACGGTCACCATCAACATCCGATGTGTCAACGACTCTAAGTTATCTGTTCAAGTCAGCATCGATTCCACCGTCGGATTATTCAAGTCCATCCTTTCCCACCCGACTGATATCCCTGCAGAGGAGCAGAAAGATATCTATAGCGGCCGGATCTTAAAGGATGATCAAACCCTAAAAAGCTGTGGTAATAATTAATTACTCTTATCTAAATATTTTTGTGCTACTTTATTAGTAATGCTGAATTATTTGTGTTTACTTTTTATTACTCATGTTGCTGATCAATCAATCAAATGTACCTCAATTACGAACTTGTTAGGGTTTGTGATATTAATGTTGTAAACATTATTAAAAATAATTATTTAAAAGAATAGTTGTATGTTTTTTAACTTGTATGTTATATAGAGGTGCATGTTAAATATCTGAAAGTTCAGATTCTTTTTGGGCTTTAACTACTGAATGTAGAGAACTGTAGTTCGGTTGGCTTGGGATTATATGCTAATGCATTTTCCTGTTCTGAGGAGTAATTTGAATTATTTGTTCATTGTGGAAAATAATGCATTGAGAACTGTTTTAACAAGAAAAAGAAATAATGCATATAGAAGTTGTTTCCTGAAATGGAGTAGAATCTGGTTTTGGAAAATAATTTATTCGAACTATTAGCGGGTGTTGAGATTGTGGATATTCTTAGAATGTAGAAGTATCTTCTTTGACGGTTGTGAAGGAGATATCCTGCAATTGAAGGGAGTAGTAATTTTTGAAAGCCTACATTCGACTCCTACGTACAATACTTGACGTCATGAGCTCATTCGCTCCATCTTGATAGGTAGGATTACGTTGACAAAATATTCCTTAATTTCTCGATTTAGAAGTGCAAATTTAATCTCTGTGTGCAAATTTAACCTCTTTGTTTGTGTTCTTTCCAGAATAGATGTAAATAATCGATAAGTTGTGTGTTAATGCATTAGGACCAAATTTCAATTCTAATAGATTTAAAGTCTTGCTTATTTGTTACAATATACTCCCTAATCGACATGTTTTGTCTTGGGATAAGAAATAGGTAAAGGTCAATAAGTGGAAAAAAGTAATATAGATGAATGATGCAGTGGTATTGGGGTTTATTGGGCTTTTATTAGAGTATGAAGCTGTGTGCGTGGATCTGCAATAGCGGGGAATCTGCATATTTGTTGCAGTTCAGTTTCCATTTTACTACGTAGATTTGATTTAGCATGTATTCTCTTGTCTTTAACATGATGCTACTTAATACCAATTATGTTGATCTGATTCATGATTGATTACTTATAACCACATAGCATTCTAGATTAAGCTTTGGAATCTTATACTATCAAGAGTCATGGAGCTTCTATTTTATCTGCTCCCTTGTTGCATGTTATCAGCTGTCAGAATATGAATCAGAGTAAATTTAATTTTAATATATGTGGCGAGCAGGTCTGGAGGCAGACCACACAGTTCATCTTATTCAAGGTTCTGCCGCAGCTTCTTCTGCTAGTGCAACCAATGTTGTAAATCCAAATGCTAATCAGGATGCTCCCAGGTTTGTTGTTCCCACTATAGGGGGGCTGTTTGCCAGAGTCGGTGGAGGTCCACTCTTTTCTGGACTAGGAAGTAGAGGTGGTTCGTTTGGAGCTGGACTTCCAGATTTTGAGCAGGTCCAGCAACATGACTCCAACATGATGAGAGAGATATTGAATATGTCTCTAGTTCAGGATCTAGTCCATGACCTAGAAATCATCTGCAACTTTATCGTGAACAGTCCTCAAATGCGAGAGTATGTGAATCTTAATCCTGAGCTCCCACACATATTCAATGACCCTGCTATATTTCTCCAGACATGGGAGGCTGCACGTAATGAACTCATGCATGAGATGATAAGAACTATTCAATGGTCATTGAGCCACACTGAATCGTCTCCTGAGGAATTTAACATGCTAAGGCACATGTATGAGAATGTCCAAGAGCCATTTCTGAATGCAACAAGCATGGCTGAAGATACAAGAAATGATTCAGGGACAAACCCGTTCGTGGCTCTTTTGGGAGCCCAGGAACAAGGCAGAAACCGGTCAACTAACCCTCCAGCTACTGGTTCTGACACAACTGCTAATCCTCCTGCTCCAAACTCGAACCCATTTTCGGATCCTTGGGCATCAGCTGACTGTAAGTTTCTAGCAAGTTTGTGGATCTAATTCTATTTGCCGCTAGATTTAACCTTGTTACTTCATCTCCTATCTTGTTCACCAGGGTCTTCTGCATATTAAAAGAAACTTTTTATCTCTTTCCTATTTCTCGTTCTGGAGATGCTTTCATGCATCTTCACTGCTTGGGTGCCATGAAGTCATCATACTCATGCAATTTGTGCTTAGCACTTGAACATTTGAACACATGTTCTCTATAGCTACTTTTTTTCTTTGTTTTTCTCTGGTAAAAATATTTCAAAGTTTAGCATAATTTTGTCAGGATTTCTTTAAAACAATTTTATACTTTTAACTGTATTAGCTAATGTCTTATGTATGTAGCATTCATTATCTTGCTTCCCCCCCTTCCCCCTTTTTCAACTACTTTTGATAAGCGGGGTATTGTCTTTTTACTCTATTTTGCAGTTGGAGGTGCCCAAATGAATACCGCTCCCAGATCAAATGCTTCTAGGAATATATGGGGACCCTCTCCTGGTGGTTTGGATGACATAGCAGATTTGCAGCAAATGCTAGGTGGTATACCTGGCGCCTCTTCTGAAAATCAGTTAATAGGGTACCCATCCATCTCACAGATAATGCAGCACATAAACCAGGTATTTATTTAATTTGTACTAAAGATTACGTACAGTCATCGAGTTTAAGGTTTTATTCTTTTTTCTCCTGGTTTTCTTTTTTTTGTTGTTTGTGATGGAGAATTTCTTGTCAAGCTTCTCATTTCTTGAGTATCTTGGTAGTTAGATTATGGGGCTCGACCCCAACTCTCATCCTGGGGATATGATGCCAAATCCTGAACTAATTCATCAGTTGATGTCCTCTGAGAGGATGCAGGTAAAGAATTTTTGCATGTTGTCTTTAAGTTTTGCTTGTTGGAATTGTAGAATGTGTAAGTGGTGCATGCAGTGTGGCCAATCTAGAAAATCGGGTATCACTCTCTTTTAAATAAATAAAGGTTAATGATAACTTAGAACTCAATGAGGTAAAAGTTATGTTAGAAAGATGTTTAGAGCCTGTTTGGATTGGCTTTGGGCTTTTAGCTTATAAGCCAAAAGTCATACTATTTTTGCCACAATGCATGCACCACTTAATAGCACTTTTTTATTTTACACATATACTACAAAAGTGCTTTAAAAATATTTTGTCTTAAAAATACTTAAAATAAGTCAATCCATACAGGCACTTAGTACATTTGTCGCAAACTTACACCTAGAGGTAAATAAGTTAAATTACAGCTTAAAAAGGTAAAAGTATGACTCCTTCCATTTTCAATTTATTTGTTTGGTTTTGACTTGGCATGAAGTTGTAGAAAGTAAAGAAGACCTTTGTGTGGTCTTAAACTAAAGATAGGTAGAATTCCATAACATTCTTTAATATTGTGGTCTTGAACATGTGAAAAGTTAGAACTAAAAGAGTTGTCATAACATGAAAGAGATATTCTTTTTTAAATAGACTAACAAAGAAAGCAGGACAAACAAATTGAAATTCAGGGAGTATTAGAAATTTGCTTAGTAGAATTGGTGCAGAAATAGCTTTTGCAGATTGATCTAGTAAGAACTTGAATTAGATTGTTTTAGAGAGATTGTCAAAGATGCACCAAGAGGTCACAGGCTAATGAATTGAGTTTATAAATGTAGTGTCTCTATGTGTTGAAAATGTAGATGCGGTCTTAGTGTCTTAGTGTAACCATTCTCATTAGTGGTCGTACTGATTACTGAAATGGCACTAAATATTAATGGTGGGCATCTGTAAGGAAAAAGAATAAAAACATTTACTATGAAAAACAAAGGGGAAAATAGCAACAGAAAAAATCAAACAAAAAAATATTGTCTATTTGTTATTCGTTTCTCTTATTGGACACCATTGAACTACTTTCAACCCTTGCAATTACTTTTTTAGATTCATTTTCTTACTAATCTAAATAACCTAAGCTCCGACAATGTTAATTTATTAAAAATAAACTTTACAGATTTTAGTGTCAAGTATGACATGATAGACACTGTCCTTCAGATTTTATTATGTCAATACAGAAATATACTTTAGATTTTATTATATATGTGTCTACAGACTTTATTGTTCATTGAAATGTTTTCATCATCATTTCATTAAATATTAGAATATTAATATGTCTATTTATTTCTCTTGAACATGATGTATGTTTTTATGTCATATTACTGGTAAGTGTCACTGATTCATCAAACATGTTTTCTTGGCACAATATAAGATATTCTGGATTGAACATTTTTCATCTATATAATTTAAAAGTCATTATCTTGCCCATTTGGAGGTATCAAGGGTGTAAAAAGAATCCTTTTGATATGTGTCTGGAAATAATTGTTTTTTTTTTGAAAAAAAGATTGCGTTTTATTCATCTTCAACAAAAAGACGCGTGATTTTATCATATGTTTCTGGACATAGAGCATGATGTGTGCATAATTATCGGGTATATGCTTCCTTCATTCCTTTATATTTTTTTACAATCATTCTTTTCCTTTTAGGAATATCTTGTACAACAAGGGCTATTTCCTCACTTTGATCAGCCGCAATCAAACCAGTAAGTCTGGACATATATCTATGGATTTTCACTTGGCTGGAGAATCTCACACCTCCTGATTTAGCTGATATGATTATATGCATCTCCTTGTCTCATTATTACTCATTGTTTCTTGTCCTACAAGTCACCAAAGGAAAAAAAATATTACTTAGATTCATATTCACTTGCCAAAAAATAGTCTAAGCCTTTCTAATTAAGTTGGATAATAGATAAACTTGTGAGTGGCTCAAGATTTTTACTCTGATTATTTTGATCAATGGGGTAATTTTCTGCCTTGCGTCTATCACTTCTGACAAAGTATCTTTTCCGCATGCAGAGAACAAGATCAGGACGAAGCTGACAAAACAGGTAATATCATTCTATATATTTCCCAATTTGATATCCTTGTAACTGTAAATATACCCTTAGGTTTGGAGGGAATAATCTCTTGATTTAGGAGCAAATAAATCCTCTTACAGTATTTTCCAAATGTTACTTAAGTCTAGTATTTTAATGCAAAACTGGCCTATTAGGAGCAATACACTTAATATTTTTGTGATGCACATTATTTGTGATGTTTCATATAAATGGACAACTTATTTGTATTGTTACATGGTATATGAAATTTGAGATTTTACAAGGGCGACAGAACTGATTTGGATTTATACCTGTTAGGAGTTTATTTTTTTGTTAAAAATATTTATTGAAATTTATAGGTTGAGAATGCGGGTTTGGTGGGGATATAGAAGACACAAATTCAGATAAAATATATAAATGTCAGAAATGAACTGTACAAAAGAGTGATATTAGTATGAAAATAACGAGATGAGATATAAATTTGTATCCGGAAAAGGTGGTTTATTGTGGGGATCTGTATAATACTATTTTACACTTATGAATAAGCTGAAGAAAGGTTGGATGATGAATGCTTATTTTAGATGATACTCTTTAATTGGTGAAATTAGCGAGAAAGTCAACTGAGGTTGGAATAGTTGGAACTATGACGAAGAACTGTGGTTTTAGCCTTTTATTTAGGTTAATTAGAAATAAAACAAACTACCTATAAAAAGTAGAAATTTGACAAACTATGTTCACTGCAAGTTATGATAAGATCACTCGAATGAGATCACTAGATGAGATAGTGGTGCCCAAATGTAGAGAGTGGAAATATTTGCTCTCATATTTGAGGAGAATGATATGATTGATGAAGATGTGACACAAGCTAAAAGAGGATTGTGGAAACGGAGGAGTGCTAAGACAGTTATGTTATACGTGAACGCTTAACAAAGTGAAACACAAGTTGTATGCAACGGCAGCGAGATCAGAGATGTTATATGGGAGTGATTGCGAGTAATGTAAATCCATGTGTATCCACAAGATAAATTTCCTAAAAATTGCGCGGATATATAGTCATACGGGGTCATTAAGATTAGAATTATCACATCTGACCCAAAAAAACACATGATAAGATGAGAGTCTGGTTTGCTATGTTCTATGTAGACCTCCACATGCATTGGTCAGTATGTGCGAAAACATGATGATTGAAGGTGATAAAAGAAGAAAAGGATAGAAAGTTGTATTTGAGAGACTTGTAGATCTCGACATCAATATGAATTTAATGTCAGATCATAATACAATAGAAGCAAAGAATCTATACATGAGTTACTCTTTTATCAGGTCAAGTCTTTGGTAGGAATCTCTTTTTGTTGTTGGATACTTGTTTGTTCGACTAACGGGATTTAGAGAAAGTCTAGTTCTAGGCAAAAATCTTAGTATTTATTTTTTAGAGTTAGGGAATCTAATAATTGTGGGTGATTTTAACTCACATCAACTGTGGGTGACTTTAATAATTGCAGAATATCAGAACGGGGCAATGGAAGTGGCGAGGAACGTGGTTGATAGTACTCTAGAGAGGGCAAGTTTGCATGAATTCCCCGGATTAAATAATTGTTAGTTTATTCTCGTCTTTCTCATTCTCTCTCTATATATCTCGGACTTAACTCGGATGCTCATATTCCTGTTGACATCTTATTGCAGTAGGCCCAGAGGAATTATATGCTATGCTGTTTCTCCAGGTCGCTAGACTACATCGGATTCTTTGACAGTGAAGAAGCACTTGTTGCCGTGGAGGAACTTGAAGAAGACAGTGGAGAGTAGTGTATGTATATTCTCTTTTTATGACTATATATATATAGAGAGAGAGATCCATATGAAATTGTTGATGTAGACAGAAGATATTGGTGGAGGAACTAGTTCTTCAGTTCATTGTACATGCTATGTTAAATTGTTCATTATCATATGATTTTATTGCCTATTTTCCTGTAGCATTTTGTTTTTGCTTTGCTAGGTGGATTCAATTTGATCATAGAGTTTCCGTGCAACGACTATGCTTCGAAAAAGGGTCAAAAATACCTCTAACCTACCCAAAAAACTTACAAACATTTTTATCTAAAAATAGTGTCAATTACTCATTATTTTTGGTACAAATATACTCCTCTTCCCCTCCCCCCCCCCCCCCCCCTTTGATTCAAAATGCCTTTATAATATTAATAATGTTGTATCTAGAATTCAGTAATTTTCCTTCAAGAATCTATATATCCATAGTCAAAATCCTCAATTTTCCTATTAATCAAAAGTGATAAAAAGATTTACATCACCTTTTAATTCTTAGATTGTTATTAATGTTAAATATGTCTTGTTTTAAAACCTGGTTAATTTTGATTCTTATATTTCGTAAATGTGGCTGGCAATTGCATTATTACAGTTGATATTTGGTTGCATAGGATTTCTAAGAAATTGTAGGTACTTGATGATACATAAGGAGGTGAACCTTCACTAATACTAATTAGTCTAATTAAGAGTTGGAGGCACAAAATACTTCACTTAGCTTCTATAATTAGAGCTATGTATGTACTCTTGTTTTGTATCTCTAATTTTTGTTGTTGTGATTGAATAAGTTTTATACCTATTCTACATAAAACGTCTCATCTCGCGCATTTTCCTCTAAAAACATTGTGTTCAAGTCCATCCATAATAATTTTATTTGGACTTTGTAGGAACATTGTTACTTTTTGAATTGTACTATAAATATGATCAATCACCAAAATAGATACTTTATGAATCTTAAACATCTCTCTAAAAACATACATCAAAAGGGACGTTCGCCGTTTATGAGCTAACTATAACTGTGATCCTTTAACACTGTCGTTCCTATTAACCCTCACTCACTTCATCCAAAATAATATATTAGGTCAACTTTAAAAGTAGTCTGCGCCCTACAATTCTTTTTATATCTTTCTCTATTTTAAATGCATTATGAAGTTTTTTCAATACATAAAATCATGACTGTTTTTTTCAATAATAAAAATATGAAAAAACTTGGGTATTGTTTTCATAAAATAAAATTTTCTATTATTTGCTTGCAGCAATAGTAGTAAACTAACAATACTAGTTGTTATAAACTAGTAATACTAATAGTTATAGTAATTTTCAAAAAATAAATGTTGCGGTTCATTCAAATACAGGCGTACTCTATTATATTCTTTTAGAAAAATTAAAACCAACTAAATAAGGCAAAACGACTTTGTTTTTTTTTTTTAACATTTGGAGGTGTTTGACAAATATATATATAAAAAAAACTTAAAATATGTCGGGAAGTATTTGGCAAGGACAAAAATTATTTAAAATAAGTTTAAAATGACTTGAAATAAGTCAAGAATCAAAATTAGGTCTCGCCCTGCTTTCTATTTTTTGACTTAAAAACCATTTCATTTTTTCTTTATATTATTAACTTAAAAGATACTTTTTAAGTCAATCCAAATTAAATGAGCTCTAAGTCATTCAAATAAAGACGTTGAAAATATTTGATGATGTAATACGGATAAATGAATTTTAGTTTTAGCTTAAAATATTGAGATGCAATAAAATATGATTTTTTTAAAAAAAAATAAATTTAATATTTGATGATGTAAATATGGATAAATGAATTTTAGTTTTTGCTTAAAATATTGAGATACGATAATATGATATTTTTAAAAATAAATTTAACTTTTAGTTATTTTCTTTTCGAAATGGTGACTTCGTGGAAAGTTGGTGAAATGCGCTCCTACACATACTATGAAGTAATTAAAACATTTACTACTTGTATTTGGCGTATATATAAAAAATTTAATCACATGTATCTAATAACATTGTGAAGTATGTAATAAAGTCATATTTATTTTAAGATCTATTATAGAAAGATTTGTCAAAGCAATAAATAATTTGTTGATTTTATCAATTTGCTTCATAATTAAATTTCGTCATTAATTAATTTTTAGCAGAGAAAAACATGTGCACTACATCACATAATTATTTTAAGATGACAGGTAGTAGAAGTGTACTATATGGTATAGCAAATAAATATACGAGCAAGGAAAAAATTAGAAAAGTTAGTCGCTAATCATTTTAAAAAATAAAATGATTGAACTGAAAACATTGTAAAGATTAGTTCTGCCAATATACACATTTGAAAACGTATCTATAATCTATCATATATAGCTTTATCATTTATATATATATATGTATCTTTTACATAGAGCTAATGATACTAGTATATAAGTTTATCTTTTATCACTAAATAACAATGTAAAACATTAACTACTTCAAAATATGAAGTGTTGGACCCGTGTTGACAAGGGACATGCTCATCTAGTATATAATATGGGGAAATAATGTGCTAAACGAATGAAGTTTTTGTTCTTAGCATATTTAAATCGTGTGACTTATGAAAAATGCATAAAAAATAAAGAGATATCTCTTCATAAATATTCTAATTCAAATCAAATAAATTGAAATAAAGGACATAACAAATACGAAAGATGTATCGATAAAATTAAGGAAGAAAAGAAAGCAATTAAGTAATGACACAAGAACTCATACCATGCTTTGCTTGGAAATAATCCTTCATGAATGCTACCAATTGATTATTATAAAGACTTTTGAATTCTAAAAAGGAGCACTATAGTCTATATATATACTTTCTTTTTATTTATACAAATGCCCTACAACACCATCCAAATCGTTTCTTCTTCTTCACTATTATAATTTAGATAAAACGTAAAATTAACTATTATTGAACAAATCTTGATATTTTAAAGTGAGTTTAAAAATTCGAATCCGATATTATATCAATTGAAATTGTTGAAAATCAGAATATTAGAATATTGAATACAAAACTTTTTTGAGATTATCATCGTTGTTAAAATATTTTCAAAACATGATTTAAATATCTTTAATAGACATATGTCATAATGTTTGAAATGTATCTTTGAGATGTTTCAAAGAAAAAACGTGCGGACAATCAAATGAAGAATATTTTTACTACCAAATTAAAAATCTAAATATCAAATGATATACTTCAGAAAAAGAAATAAATTTTTTCCATAAATTACATAACCTAATTAAATTATAACCACGTATGTTTCCAAATTGAACATGAATAAAACAAGTCATGAGTTTTTCAAGAAAAAATAAAATAAATAGTACTAACAAAATTCACCACTAGGGCAACAAACGGTTACTAGTAACTTCTTTCATGTCATTAACTCGAACTTGCACAAAATATATCCTGTTGTTTAATGATATTATCGCGTAACGTTTGTTCCTCATGAGTCTTGGACTAGAAAATATGCTGGCTCAACTTTTGCTACATACCCAAATTTGGTTGCGTTATACTTATTATGCACCCCTATTAGTTCCCCTGTTTTTGCCTTCTCGTGATACCTCACTATCAATTTTGCGCATTCCCTAAATTAAAGAATTGCAAAGAAGCGAAATAATTAGAATAAGTAGTAAAAGAGAGAATTACAATATAGAAAAACGAAGTAATTCATTAGTATACTCGATGTACTCACATAAGTGATTCTTGTGAATGCCATAAATGATGGTGAATTCATCAACATCTCATATTCCACGAGACAAAGCTCGATTAAAAAGAAAGACAATTCCTCTAGCTGGTACATAATAATTACAACAAAGTAATTCAGATACTATATATGAAAAACGAATAAAATAAAATACGAAATAACTATTTTTTGTGCTATTATAACCTTTTTATCAGCTTGAGTAGCTTTGAGAAATCTTCTCATAAAAACGTATGCAGTTGGAAAGGACATATTGTACTGCAATGTGTTGAGCATCAATTTCTCCTGCACTAAAATTATTTAGGAATTTATGAAGTATAAAAAATAACTGAGATAATTGCGATGATTATTTTTACCATTTCAATAACGTCTTTTTTTGTGTAGGTTTCATACGAAATAATCACCAATTCCATATAGTAAGGTGAAACACAACTATAAACCTGAAATACATTGGGCAATATTACTTGTAATTTCAGAAAAAAGTAAAATAGGTAGAAAAAGGTACTCTACACCATTTGTTTTGACTTGGTACAGAGTTTATTAAGATACTAAATCTTCTGTTGTCATATACATAGAATGTTTTAAAATGTCATTTACATGATTTTAAATATGTTATGTGAAAAGTTAAAATTAAAAAATTGTCAAAAAAGAAAAAAATACATTTTTACTAACAAATTGAGTGATATATTCGTAACGTACTTATTAAATTACATCTATTGTGTATGTGTTATGTTAATCAAGGAAAGGAAGTAATTGATATTAAAAGTTTTAACTAACCATAAGGTTGATAATTTAAGAAGACATGATAAATTTATATAGTCTTGTAATTAAACAATCCATCAATAGTGAAAGAATAGTTATTGTAGTTTGTTATAAAAGGTAGTAACGTTTGAAACCTAAAAATTTTACTTTGAGGGTGCGGCCCCATTATCCACCAAGCTTCTAATAAACCTTGCATCACTAACCCGAAAAAAAATTCTCGATTTGAAAAAAAAATATTTTTTCAGTTGAAACTCAATTAACAATCAAATGATTGAATGAAGACTACATACCTACCTCATTACTTATGAAATTTACCTCAACAAAGCTGAAATTTTCAGAAGAAAGTTTTGCGCACTAACAAAATATTTATGTTTATAATACTATCAAATTAAGTTGACCAACAATAACGTATAACTTTACAACATGTAAACATTATTCGCGCTATATATATAACTTAGATCCTTTTAACGAAACTAGACTAACCTCCATTTTCCTGTAGTAGGCATACAAATCTCCCACATATTCAACTCCAGCAAGAGGGTTTTTTGCATCATCATTGTCAATGTCTATTAACGCCTCCTCAAACACATCCTCCATTTCAATCTCCACCTCCTGAATTTGTAATCGCGCATATGTATAGATCATCAACACAAATTAATACCACTAGAAAGTAAAATTAAAAATAAATTTTCTAACAATTTGTGTGACCTTGTCATTTGATAATGATTCATTTGTGTCATGTTCCTCCCATATCGTAAAATCTCCAATAGTTGGTTTTGGTTTCTTGGTTTCCTGTTCAAAGTCATTTGAGTACACTTTAAAAATTTTAAGAAATCAACTTTTATGTTTTAATTTTTCACGTGATATGAGATCGAATTTTTTTACCTCGAGGTAATGTTGGTGTAAGGTACCAATTTGTGTAGCACCAAATTTCCTTCATTTAAAAATTTATGCTTTATGTATCAGCTAACTAACCAAAAATATAATTAAGCAATAGTGACATTACTAAAATCTATATACAAAATTAAAAAAAAATTAAATTTGACGTTTATGGTCTAACCTCTCATTTGTTCTAAAATCAAGAGAAAGAAAACCCCAAATTAATTATATAAAATGAAAACACATCAAAAAATAATAATTTAAAGATTGAAACAAGGATTACTGTGATAATTCGCGCTTATTAACAATGCAAGGATATCGATGAGCTCCGACTAAATTCTGGTTAATAACACTAAGTGCCCTTCTAGTTTGTGTCCTCTCCCCTCCAATCTTGACAATTTGTGCGTTACCACCTTTCATTCATATATCAAAAAAAAAATCTTTAATTAAACAAAAATTTCGTATACCAAAAATCAAATAAATAAAAAAGTGAACAACGAAATTCCAAATAGTTACCTTGAACAAATGAAAAGAAGAGAAGGGAGAAAATAATGTATTTGTATATTATGTCTTGGTGAAAGATAATTAGGAAATATCTTCACTTCTTGGATCTCTATTGTGCGTACTTGGTCCCATTTTGATTCTTATCGCTTCACTCCATTCGCTCTCATTTATGTGATGACTCGTGCGTAGTTCCTTTTGTGAATCATTGGCATGTCGTGTATTGGTTTGATGTTAGATCTGGTATTAAGGTGAAAATGATAAACTTATGAAACGAATGCGTGATCATATTTGAAAGAGTTGAGTAAGGTTAATTATCATTGTAAAATAATAATAATAAATATAGTACTTATCTTGTATAAGCAAAATATGGAGTGGTTCGACAATTAAAAGTTAAATGTTTGAAGAATTGACTAGATAATAAATAGTATAATACAATTGATATAGTTGTCATACCATTAATGGGTTGGTTAGCAAATGATGTTGCACGAATTCAGGTCAGAATCCCTTCTGTGGTTTCACAGATTGAGTGTATACCAAAGAAAGTCATGATACGACTATTACAATAATACTGATGGGTACTTGGTTAGAATTATGGAGTGTGTTACTTTTGATATTGACCTTGCTTACGAAAGAATACATATAGCTTGGGTTAGATACAAAACTAATCTGGTAATATTTTACAGCTATTTGATTGATAAAGTGTGTGACCTATTTGGAAATGATCTTCTCAATAGATATGATATGTTCTAGTGGTGGATGTAATGAATTTTCACGATGTATAACTAGTGGTACATGAAAACGGACATGTTGATTGTTAAGTGCAAATATTAACTACTTAAGGAGTTATCTATGGTATACATGCTCATATGATAAGAGTTGGTGTTGAATTCATATTCGAGATACCAACTAGCTTGTTAGTACGAGTGGATGTGTTAAGCATTATTTATAAGGAAGTTTTAGTGGTGGATCTTTGGTATGATATTGATATGTTCAGGTTGTGAAATGTATTTTGTGGATTGTAAATGAGTGTTGATTTCATCGTAAACTCCATGGAAGTGGACATATGGATGATAAGCTTATAAGTAAAGGAAGTCTCAAAAAGTATACTTGTGTGAATGTAATTGAGAATTTTAGTAAAAAAATGCATATAAATTGAGTAAGTACCCTGGATGGTTGGCATAGCTAGGTTTGGATTGTCATGTTAATAGAGAGGCTAAATTCGTAGTGAGGGAAATGACGAACTAAGCATGATGATTATAAGATTTTATGATGCATCATGATTGAAATGCAACTATATGATACGGGTGTTGGTTAAAACGATTTTTTTATGGTAATGATGAATTTTGAGTATCTAAGGTTATGGTTGTTTCTATTTCATAAGTAGTGTGATTTTATGATAATTTTATAAGGAGTGGGGATGTCATCGAATAAAATTGAAAGGAGCTATAGCCATAACGGAAAGAATTAGTGATATATAGTTTAACTTTCAGAGCGAGGATAAAACTAGGCTATTTTACTTTGTTTGCAAGGATTAAGGATGTATCTTCAAAGGGATTTGGAGAATTGGGTTCAGAGACAAGTGATTTTACCTATTTCTTCCAGATTACGATATAATATAGTGTCACAAGATCAATAGATTGATTAAAAAAAAATATTGGATAAAACTTGAGAAAGGAGTGTACCGACGTTCAACTCGAGTATGATGATTAGTTCTTTTGTGGTTTTGATTTGGTAAGGAGTACGATAAGATTTTTAGAAAAAGATATGGTAGGGTCAATGAAGAAGCGATCAACGATAAGTAAAATACGTTAAGTAAATTTTTTTTATGAGCTAATGTTGTAAGATAATTGGATTGTGTTACATGGTTGGGATCAAAACTTCAAGTTTACATGGCAAGTTTAGATTTGTGATAGTGTATCTTGTCAAGGTATGAAATGGTAAGGTAAGAAATGATCGATAACATTGAGTATAAAGCATTTAGAAGGACTTAAGATTGAGTAGTACATTTGGTTACTTTTGATTGTTATACCTAAGGTTTCCCATATTGTTGGCCCAAAAAAAAAAAAAACTTGTAAGTGAGTTAGCAAAAAGGAGAAAAATTATGGTGTATTGAAGAGTTCAAGTTATTTGAAATTTCCGTTGTGGAAAGATTTTAAGAAAGGCAAAGGAACAATAAGACCTCTTGTACAAACATTGGATTCGGAGGTGATGGTTGTAGTGATTTCACCTTTGAGTTTAGATATGACTATCAGATGTGAACTAGTTCGGCACCTACTTACTATGGGTTTATTATTAACTTTTCTAAATATTAAGTTTATTTGGTTACAATAAATGACGTAAGGAAGATTATACATGGTTATGTCGAGCTAGATTGTTCAGAATGTGATTAAGTAACAAATGGATGTTAAATAGTATGGACCTACAGTTTTACATGATTAATGAGGATTGAAGGGGATTAAGATTATTTTGTTGACGAGACAAAATAGATTGTTATAATGTGTTACATAGGCATTTTATGGTGAGTAGAGGTTATGAGTTTATAGTATACATAAATATTGGAGTGATCAAGGGTTTCTTTGAGTTATCGCATGAGGTAAATGATGGCACAGATGGTGGTTGAAAAGGGTATGTGAAAGTTTAGGTGAAGTTGACATTAAGTGTGACTTAATTATTTTAGCCTAAAGGAGAAATATAGATTTGAAATTAGTGCTATCGGTCTTGGGTGTGACTTATATCTATCATGGGGCGCTTAAATGGAAAGATAAGAAACCATAGTTCAAAGTCTTGGAGACTACAATGTGCTTGCTAAGGAGAATGTGATACTACTGACGGTGTGAAAGTAAGGTAAATGGTTGGTGTGGTTATGATATTTGTTAATATTAATAGTGTTGGCTTTGATGGAGTACTGTGAGAAGTATGTGGGGTTTGGCAAATCCAGCATGTGTAAAATTGTAATGGAGATCAGACTGGTTGATTTTGGGTGGAAAAAAAAATTAAATAAAAAGAATAAATAAATTGAGGGATGTAGTCAGATGAATGAAAATATTGATATGGGAATTATGGAGAAAGTATCTAGTGTTATTCGACCTTGATTCCGTATATTCTTAAGTTGGCCACCTACTTCGTTTCGGACATGATTTGGAGTATGATTTATTGCATATGCCCACGTTTTTTTACATCTATGAGTGAATTTCTAGTGGTGGATCGGATGTACCGATCCTCTTATGTCTTCTTGATAGGGTAGGATCCTTGGTTAGACTTGTTCACTTCAGTTATAACATATTTGATGTTGTTCGAAAAATTAGAAATATATCACTATTTTTATAGCACAACCTTGCTTATGGGAACTTACAAAAGAACTTTCATGAATAGTTATGGTTATCCGACAGTGTTGTAAAAGGTTCTGCATCCTAGCGTGTACCATTTGTAGGGTGCTTGCTTGATCTTGCTGTTCATTGGATTAGATATGTTTGATTATCCCTTGATGAGTATTCGATGTCTAAAGATCAGATTTTCATAGTTTAAGCTCATGAAAAGATTAGGTTGTGACAAGGGAATCTTGATAAGGTCTACGATGGTTTGTGTAATAGGTGTATGTGATCATTAATCTAGGTTCACTTCAGATTGTAGTGGGTATGGATTCAGAACGTTATCTTTGTTATATAAGAAAAGATTTGTTGATGATTGTGTTATGTTCCAGTGGGTTTCAGTTTAGATTGGGTTCATTGGTTGGTTTATGGCGTGATATGTAAATCTTCCGAAGTTTCATTCAAAACTTCAGTTTTTGGTAGTAGATAATTAATGGAATGTGCTAAAGATGAATTGATCACTTGAAGAGATGAAAACGACTTTGAAAATAATACCTCAAGTTTTTTTTTGGTCGTGTTAGTTATTCTTCCTTCTCCTACTTTATGTTCGAGGACGAACATGATTTTTTAGTGGTGGATAATGTAATGACTCGGACCCGAAAAAGTTTTTTTTTTTGATAATTTTGAATAGTCATTTAACTATATTAATTAATTTGGGGGTAATTTAGTTATTTTTAATAATAATGGGTCAAGTCTGAAATATTAATATAGGTTAATAAGGAGTGCTACTTTTAATAACATAAGTAATTTAAAAGAAAAGAAGATAGAAAGGAAAGCAGAAATTACCTGTGAGTGGCGGCTGGCGTCGACACCACTTCAACACGTCCAGGTAAAGAGCAAGGCATGCTATCGACATATATATATATATATATATATATATATATATTAGTTTATTATTATTGTAATGTTTTGAAATAGAAAGGAGTTAATTTTTAATTGCATATAAATATGCAAATTAGCATATATGCAGTACCGTTTTTCTTTGTATTTAAAAAAAAAAAAATTGGATGGCCACTGTGATCATTGGAAAATGATCCTTGTTAATCCTTGGGATTGATGATTTGAATTTAGGAAAAAGATTCACAATTCAATTGGAAAAAAATAAAATAATAATAATTAAAAAAAATCTGCAGACCTATGTTGTTCATTATTTGTCCCATTCCTATGTTACTTTGATTTTTGGAGATAGTTTTTATATGTTGGCATATTATAGCAAGTAATTAAATATTAGGTAGAGGATATTATGTGAATATTATTAGATTTATAATATTGGATGAATATGAATTAAATTCTAGACTTGAAATTTGACGAAAAATATGATAGTTGAAATGTTAATTGACATCAAGAATTACAAACTTGATTAGAAATTTTGGATGAATTTCTAGGTTAAGATTAAACACATAAAAGTGTGAGTGTTGTTGAATAAAATTTCAAATCCGATATTATATCAATTGAAATTGTTGAAAATCAGAATATTAGAATATTGAATACAAAACATTTTTGAGATCATCATGATTGCTAAAATATTATCAAAACATGATTTAAATATCTTTAATAGACATAAGTCATAATGTTTGAAATGTATCTTTGAGATGTTTCAAAGAAAAAACGTGGGGACAATCAAATGAAGAATATTTATACTACCAAATTAAAAATTTAAATATCAAATGAACCAGGTATAACCAGATAAAGTTTTTCCATAAATTCCATAACCTCATTAAAATATAACCAGGTATGTTTCCAAATTGAACGTGAATAAAAAACCTCATGAATTTTTCAAGGAAAAATAAAATAAATAGTGCTAACAAGATTCACAACTAGGGCAACAAACAGTTACTAGTAACTTCTTTCAGGCTCATTAACTCGAACTTGCACAAGATATATCCTATTGTTTAATGATATTATCGCGTAAAGTTTGTTCCTAGTGAGTCTTGGACCAGAAAATATGCTGGCTCAACTTTTGCTACATACCCAAATTTGGATGCGTTATACTTATTATGCACCCCTATTAGTTCCCCTGTTTTTGCCTTCTCGTGATACCTCACTATCAATTTTGCGCATTCCCTAAATTAAAGAATTGCAAAGAAGCAAAATAATTAGAATAAGTAGTAAAAGAGAGAATTACAATATAGAAAAACGAAGTAATTCATTAGTATACTCGATGTACTCACATAAGTGATTCTTCTGAATACCCTGTATGCCATTCACAAGTTGTACTCCATTGCTTGACGCCATAGAGCGTGCATTGAGCTGTATAGATTGCCGCAGCAGCCATAAATGATGGTGAATTCATCAACATCTCATATTCCACGAGACAAAGCTCGATTAAAAAGAAAGACAATTCCTCTAGCTGGTACATATTATTACAACAAAGTAATTCAGAATTGTGCAGATGCATACTATATATGAAAATTGAATTAAATAAAATACGAAATCTAACCTTTTTATCAGCTTGAGTAGCTTTGAGAAATCTTCTCATAAAAACGTATGCAGTTGGAAAGGACATATTGTACTGCAATGTGTTGAGCATCAATTTCTCCTGCAGTAAAATTGATTAGGAATCTAAAAATTAATTTATGAAATATCGAAAATAACTGCGATGATTATTTTTACCATTTCAATAACGTCTTTTTTGTTGTAGTTTTCATACGAAATAATCACCAATTCCTGCACAAGAGGGGGTAAAATCTCCTCGTATTTGCCTGCTATTAGAAAGGCAACGAGACCAACAAGCTGCAGTTTGTTTTTGGCAACAACTTGTTTCTCTAAAAATCGGTCTAACAAATTAACAGTAAGAAATAATGTCTCTTCCTTGAGCTCGAACTTGTCATGTACCTGTTAGTTTATGAGAATAATTATAAAAAAAGTTAATTAACGTTTTAATGGTATGTATACCTTTAATTAATTCTGATTATTTCCAAATATTCAATTTAATTACCTCAATGATCCAGTCTATGAGTACACCTCTCATATTCCCATTGATCTCAGATTGTTGTTCCATATAGTTTGGTGAAACACAACTATAAACCTGAAATACATTGGGCAATATTACATGTAATTTCAGAAAAAAGTAAAATAGGTAGAGAAAGGTACTCTACACCATTTGTTTTGACTTGGTACAGAGTTTATTAAAATATAAATCTTCCTTTATCATATACATGGAATGTTTAAAATGTCATTTACATGATTTTAAATTTTAAATATATTATGTGAAAAGTTGAAATTAAAGATTTGTCAAAAAAGAAAAAAAGATATTTTGACTAACAAATTGAGTGATATATTAGTAAGGTACTTAATTAAATTACATCTAACGTGTATGTGTTATGTTAATCAAGGAAAGGAAGTAATTGATATTAAAAGTTTTAACTAACCATAAGGTTGATAATTTAAGAAGACATGATAAATTTATATAGTCTTGTAATTAAACAATCCATCAATAGTGAAAGAATAGTTATTGTAGTTTGTTATAAAAGGTAGTAACGTTTGAAACCTAAAAATTTTACTTTGAGGGTGCGGCCCAATTATCCACCAAGCTTCTAATAAACCTTGCATCACTAACCCTAAAAAAAATTCTCGATTTGAAAAAAAAAATATTTTTTCAGTTGAAACTCAATTAACAATCAAATGATTGAATGAAGACTACATACCTACCTCATTACTTATGAAATTTACCTCAACAAAGCTGAAATTTTCAGAAGAAAGTTTTGCGCACTAACAAAATATTTATGTTTATAATACTATCAAATTAAGTTGACCAACAATAACGTATAACTTTACAACATGTAAACATTATTCGCGCTATATATAACTTAGATCCTTTTAACGAAACTAGACTAACCTCCATTTTCCTGTAGTAGGCATACAAATCTCCCACATATTCAACTCCAGCAAGAGGGTTTTTTGCATCATCATTGTCAATGTCTATTAACGCCTCCTCAAACACATCCTCCATTTCAATCTCCACCTCCTGAATTTGTAATCGCGCATATGTATAGATCATCAACACAAATTAATACCACTAGAAAGTAAAATTAAAAATAAATTTTCTAACAATTTGTGTGACCTTGTCATTTGATAATGATTCATTTGTGTCATGTTCCTCCCATATTGTAAAATCTCCAATAGCTGGTTTTGGTTTCTTGGTTTCCTGTTCAAAGTCATTCGAGTACACTTTAAAAATTTTAAGAAATCAACTTTTATGTTTTAATTTTTCACGTGATATGAGATCGAATTTTTTTACCTCGAGGTAATGTTGGTGTAAGGTACCAATTTGTGTAGCACCAAATTTCCTTCATTTAAAAATTTATGCTTTATGTATCAGCTAACTAACCAAAAATATAATTAAGCAATAGTGACATTACTAAAATCTATATACAAAATTAAAAAAAAAATTAAATTTGACGTTTATGGTCTAACCTCTCATTTGTTCTAAAATCAAGAGAAAGAAAACCCCAAATTAATTATATAAAACGAAAACACATCAAAAAATAATAATTTAAAGATTGAAACAAGGATTACTGTGATAATTCGCGCTTATTAACAATGCAAGGATATCGATGAGCTCCGACTAAATTCTGGTTAATAACACTAAGTGCTCTTCTAGTTTGTGTCCTCTCCCCTCCAATCTTGACAATTTGTGCGTTACCACCTTTCATTCATATATCAAAAAAAATTAATCTTTAATTAAACAAAAAATTTGTATACCAAAAATCAAATATAAAAAAAAAGTGAACAACGAAATTCCAAATAGTTACCGTGCACATTTGTGAATTAATTCTGGTCCATTTTTGTTGTTGAACAAATGAAAAGAAGAGAAGGGAGAAAATAATGTATTTGTATATTATGTCTTGGTGAAAGATAATTAGATGTGACATCGCTTTATATACTACCAAAAAAAAATAAAATATGACCGTTGTGACAAATTAATACAAACATGTAGACTGCTAAATTACTTTCTATAATTTCTTGATTTAACTGGATTTGAGTCATATATTCTATACTATGAGATTGTCACTTAATTAACTTGTCATATTTGCTTTATTTTTTTTTTAAAAAAAAATTATAATTGCTATTTATAGGCAATTAAATGTATAGTTGACCGCTAGTCACTGCATAATCTATATTCTAATTACACAAAAGCCTTCACGTAATATATAGCCGTTGGAAAAATATATCAAAATTATAAATAAAAATAAATTTAAAAAAATATCCTATGATGAAACATAATTTTCTTAATTATTTATATCATATTATATGTCACACGACTCAAAAATGGACGTAATTACATTTATCTTATCTCATGGAGACAAGTCAATCTAAAACCCAACTAATATAGTGAATGCGGAATTAAAACATGAATAAAAATCTAATACTATAAAATACTGTGAAAAATAAGGTCAACTTGATTAAACTTCCAAAACCTGATTGTCACGTGTACAAACCTCTGAAGTATTACAAATGAATCAAAAGAAAAATACAAGTCTCATATGACATTGTTTCTAGAGTACAACAAGATCATAAATATGGGTAAGAAGGTCCGCATAAATGACAAGCAACCACCTCATAAATCTCCATAAAAGTCTCGTACAAGGAGAAGAGAAAATATCACGTACAACTGTTCATGCTAATAACCTATAAAAAATTGTAGAAGATTACCAAATCATACGATACTCAGCAAGTAAACATCCGAACACAAGCTAAAAGGATAAAATACAGGTACTCTTACACCCCAAACGAACCTCCACAACTACAACTTGCATAAACCAACTCAACCTAACATTTCACCATTTACAAGCACATATCTCAACAACATTCTAACAATCACATATTCTCAACAACAAGCTCAATATTCATCAATTACAACCTCCACAAAAAGGCACTCACAATTTTAGCAATACACAGATCAAGTTCATTGAATAGAGGTAACCATATATCAAGTACTTTCCAACCACCAGTAAAATATATAATCATAAAAAATGAAGGATGTTATGGGATGCAATCCAATATGACACCATGAAATGATATGCCTAAAAATACCAATTGTACTCTCTTAATTGTATATACATGATACTCCTCGAAAACATATTGAGAGTTCATGACTTATGGGGAACTCGCGAGATCCATATACCCACACGGACGATCTCCACGTGTCTGTGCTGACAATCTCAACGCACTATCATAAATTAAATAACTTTCGCACAGACAATATTCACGTGCCCAAATTATAATCATAACTTCTCCGTCTCAGAGACGATCTCCACGTAGCAAAATAATCATAACTCGATCTCAACACGAACGATTTTCACGTGTCAGACCTTTACTCATATTCAATATCATGTCAATGCATGTGCACAATATGATATCAAATAAAGATGGTGATGAAACATCTCAATACATTAAATGTCGCTATGACATATAATCATCTCAATTATCACAATAATATGTGTTCAGTAAAGAATATAATCACACATAATAAATAAAGTCAATAATATATCGACTAATGCCCATATGCGTTGGCATTCTCGGATTACAATCCACATTCTATAGTAATAAACTTTGCATTTATAACATTGGTACTCGTACCATTCTCAATCCATCACACACAAACAATTAATCACGTTACCTTTATCATCCCTTTTCATCATTAGAATTAATCAAGGTGGACAAGTCAACCCTTCATCAAATCCTATTTTTCCCAAACACATACCACAAGAAATACGCGAATTTCATACACTTAATAAGGGTTTAGAAAATTCACTTGCCCGATCAATCATAAATTCACTCCGAAACTTGAGCCTTTCCCTTTTGGTTAACTTCCAACTCAAAGCAATCTATTCAAATAAATAGCAACAATAAGATTCAAAACTCACAACACTCATATTACTATGTGTTTATCCTTGACCAAAAAATACACCCAAGTTTATGATTAAGTTCCTAAATCTTGATGTCAATTAACATTTCAACTACCATATTTTTCATACTTCAAGTGGTTAAGTTCCAATTTTTCTAAATATACATCGTAATAGTTTCCATATAATATAATATCACTAATATTTAATTGCATATAATAATAATAATAATACCTACACTTGATATTTTGTTAAATAATTATAACAATAAAATAAAAGAAAGACCCAAATTATTATTAAGTTACATACAATATATATTGAATGGAGAAAACGTAAAAAACATACGTAAAAACCACCTGGGCACCTTTCCATACATAAAAACCACCTGTGAATTTTTTTATTTCTTCAAATTTCAACCTCTCAAATGTGAAAGGAATTTGATCATCAACTAATGACGACTTTCAGATTTTATCCCCACCCAAACTTCCAAAACAAACCACCACACTCTTTCCGATTTCCTTATTTAACGAGCATATTATAATAAATAATATTAGATTAGCTACTTATCAATTTAAATAGACATAGCAACAAATTCTTATCGAAGAGCATTTATTGCTCACGCTCTTTTTGTTATTCTTTTTCTCACACAACTCAATCAACTGGATAACGATAATATGATGTCATTTATATGGTTTAGTATAAAGATTTAAAAGTGATTAATATAATTACATTACAATAAATATGATATATAAACGAAATTATTAGCTATGATATCAAATTCGTCACTAATTATTCGTTTTAGTGATAAAAGTTTACTTTTCGTGCTTAAATATATGAGAAACATACTTTTAATGACCAAACATAAAAATACATAGCAAAGTTTTGTCCACTAAAATTTTCCACCAAAAAAATTAATTGACTTCATTTGTTTGGTAGTGTTAATAACGAATTTAAAGTAATCTGTGACACATTATTTAATCACTAATAATGTATCTAATTCATAAAAAATATGTTGTCTTATAATTTATTAAATTTTGATTGAAAAAATTCATCTAAAAAAACATGTTGCTATAATATCGACAAATTAGAATTTGCAGTTAAATATTATAAATTTTAGCTATGAAAAATAAAATTTAATTATGACATTTATTTCACATAATTCCGAAGCAATTTTAACACTTTTCCATTTATTTATAACAACAGAATTCGGGGGTAAGTGAAATTTAGAAGCTTAATGCAACCTCAACACCATCTCCTTTAAAAGAGTATTTGTATCAATTCTGTCAAGAAAAGTTGCTCATTTCATATTGTGCAATGCTCTTGCTGGTTATTGATTGCCGGAAGTTAAGGATCTAATTTAGATGGTATGAACTTTTCACTTTCTCCTTGAGTTTCACAGTGAGCTTTCGTGGCATTTTGAGGACTGATTTTAATAGAAATTTTATGTCACGATTTAAATTATCGTGAATGGCGTCCATACTAATTCTTCAATGGGAGGACTAACTACTAACTCCACTTAACCCGTCATGGTAGTTATGAAATCAAATTATGAAAGAAACAACTAAAAGCAATTTAAAATTTGTTTGAGTTTTCATAAACTCAATCAATAGTTAAAACATTGTAAAATTTAAGCACTTGAAACGGAAAGTGGAAGTACAAAACTTTAATTAGTCAATAATGAGGATGCAACCGCGAAAGCTAGAAAACACAAGCTAATAGTTTAATGTATGTGTCTTAAGATATGGACAAGAAGATGTCGAAGAATCCATGACAACCTTAAAAGTAGTTCATCCTTGAATTTGAAGATCACGCTTCCTTCAAGTGAGGTCTTGTATCAATCGTCTGAATATGTCTTGCACTCTAAGAAAAAAGCAAGTGAAATATCAAGGGATAATGCACAAGTACCCCTTCAACCTATGCCCGAAATCCCAGAGACACACTTATACTATACTAAGGTCCTATTACCCCCCTGAACTTATTTTATAAGTAATTTTCTACCCCTTTTTAGCCTACGTGGCACTAGTTTGAAAAAAAAAAGTCAACCTTCGTTGGGCCCACAAGATAGTGACACGTAGGTCGAAAAGGGGTAAAAAATTATTAATAAAATAAGTTTAGGGGGGGTAATAGGACCTTAGTATAGTATAAGTGTGTCTCTGAGATTTTGGGCATAGGTTGAGGGGGTACTTGGGCATTATTCCAAATATCAATAAAGACCATATTATACTTGTAGGAGATTACATATCTACTTTCAAGCATACATAATTATAATATAATTTTAGTATAACTTACATAAATCATATAGTATAAGATTAAAATTACATTATATCCCTACTCTTTTAAATATGTCGCGCTAAAAAAGGAAACAAATCTGAAAATCTAATCAAATTTCATAAATTGCGCTTACGTATCTTCTTTATCAATTAGACAGATGCTAATGCTAGCAAAACAAAGAAATTTAAAATTCAAATCCGTTCCCTTTTCTTTGTTGAAGAAACCTTTCAAAGTGATGAAGAGATACCATGTTTTGATGTGTGCAATTTTGTGTGTTGAAGATAGAAAAAGGGACCATTCTCTTAACGTAATACTTGAATCAAGAATTGATAATTCATGTTACATACAAAAAACAATATATATAGTTGATTCAAACAATTTAAATGTGAAGGTGAAACAAATGTACATGGATAAAGCTAATTTAATGGTTGTAATGATAAAATACAAAATAGATCATAGCTTGAATTTTTGAGTTATAATATCTGATAACAAAAGGTATGTGACCAGAATTATTGTGTTGTAATACACTCTTTTTTTACTTTTTGAATATTTAAGTTTTAAACATTGTTAGTTACAAGTTGATACATCACTAGTTTGCTGCTTATGTGTTGACTTCTTAGATCTGTGTATCAATTTGTGGTTATTATAAAGAACCATGTACATGTTTATTCGTTCTTCTTATTATTTGTAATCTATCATTATAGAGGCATGAATAATTAAGACACATACTTTTTTTTAATGTATTTGTTAGTATACTAATCATGATACACTTCTATTTAGAACTTGATATATTACGAGTTTGTCGCAACTGTGTTGATTTTTAGATTTGTGTATCAATGTGTGGTTATTATAAAGTAACAGGTACATGTCAATTTGTTCTTCTTATTTTCTGCAATGCATCATTATAGAGGCATGAGTAATTAAGACACACATTTTTTGTTTTTTTAAATATATTTATTAATATATTAATCATGATACATTCTAGTTACAACTTTATACATTACTACTTTTTCGCATATGTGTTGAATTTTAGATCTATGTATCAATTTATGGTTATTATAAAATATCATGTACATATGCCAATTCATTCTTCTTCTATTTTTGTAATGTATCATTATGGAGCCATGTGTAATTAAGTCATACACTTTTTTTTTGTTTGTTTTTTGAGTGTGTTTATTAATATACTTGTCATGATACATTGTTAGTTACAACTTGATACGTTACTAGTTTGTCGCATGTGTTCAATTTTTTTAGATCTATGTATCAATGTATGGTTATTATAAAGTATCAGGTATATATTAATTCGTTCATCTTATTTTTTTTTGTAATGTATCATTATAGATGCATGAGTAATTAAGTCACAAAGATATGAAAAGTTTATATAAGTCAGTTGATGTGTATCTGACAAATAAGATTTGTTGTGAACAATAATATGTTAGCCCCTAGGTTGTATTTATGGTCTATTACGAATACTGTTAATAATGTATCTTGAACTTTTTTTTTATTTTTTTTTATTGAAAATGATACATGAAACAATGCTTCTTTTTACTATACATGGTACACATAAAGCTATATATTAGTTTATTTTTTTGAAGATTGTTGTTGGAGATTGAGGACATCTGTTAAAAAAAATCGGATATATTTAAATTGAGGTACTAATATCATGAACATAAAAGAATCAATGCCAGATAAGGACGATTTATCAGTTCCAGAATGCATTTTTGAAGAAATTTTCTTGCCACAAAGATGTAAAAGGATGTCTGGACGACCAAGAAAAAGAAGAAAGAAAAATTCAGATGAAAAGCTAACCACAAACACAAAGTGTTGTGGATATTGTAAATAAGATCACAATCGAAGAACTTGTACTTTCTTTTTCGAAATATAGTTGAGGAAGTTTTTATTTAGAATATTGTGATGTTTCAGATTAATAATTTTCAATTGTAATAGTTCAATTTATAAATTTTTCATTGTTACAACATTAAAAAGTACTGTTAGCTTATTAATTTCTGATACAGTAAATTGAAATGTTACAATTTTCAGTTTTATCTATATTTCTAATTGGTAATAATTTGTTCACATGGTAAAATGATATAAAATTTTAAGAATTTGATACAAGCTATTATGTTTCAAATACATTATTTATATAATGTATGATTTTATGTTTGATAATAATGTATCTGATATAGAGTGATCGCAAAGTGTTATGTGAAAATGTGATAAAGTGTAGTTATTAATGTATCACAACAAAAAAGAATTGAGTTATAAAGATAATACGCGTTTAAAATAAATATTGTAGTGATTAAATATTAAATACAATATTCAATATATTGAGCAATCTCAATACTAAAAGAATTTTTATATATTTATCAAAAATTTATATATGAAAAATAAGTACCATGGACAAATTAAAAAAAAAATCAGAAAAAATGGAAAAAACGATGAAAAAAACCCAACAAAGTAAAGATGATAAAACAATTTAAAATTAATTTTCTGGAGAGATAAATCTTTTAAATTCAAATTAGGATGAAGTGATAAACATAATGGAGAAATTAATTGAAAAGATCACAATAATAAAAAATGAGAGAGATTTGTGGAGTGAAATTAGAATGTGATAAACATGGAGGATATGGGGAGTGAGAATTATGTATCCAGAAATTGTTGTGCTCAAAATAAGGGATTTTGAATTTTTTTTTAAATAGTAGGGAATAATGAAAATTATGAAAACAAAATGCGTGTATATATATGTAATTTTTCCATAATTTTATTCTTTCTATGCATAATTTTCTTTATTGTTATCTTCGTTGCTAATATATTTTAAATTAGTTTGTACTTTTCAATGTTTAGATATATTATTTGATTTGAATTTGGAAATATTTATGAATTTTTTTATTTTGTAGTCGAACAGAAGTCACAGTTACATCAGGTCGAAAATTTTAACAATTTACTTTATAAATATTTTAATTTGTATCCAAATAACTATAGGCTTGAATCTTATCAGACTGAATATATTGATATTTCAATAAAATTATTTTGTACTCATGTAAAATTAACCGCTTAATATGAAGATGGTTAGCTAAACACATGAAAATCAAATACAATATGATGACTTTCTCTTCTAAAGGCAGGGGTGAAGACTCCATTGCGACATTAAGTAAGGAATTTGAGGAAATCAAGGCGCATCCACTTCGTCATCTCAGCCTATTTATATGCAATAGGTAGTAAAGATTCTGCCCTTCTAGCCTCGAGTAGTGAACTACACATTTAGTTAACTTTTATAATTTACAAGTTCCAAACCTTTGACCTAGGTAAAAGTAAAAATATATTTGATCTCTTTTTCAATCATTGTGTAATTTTAAGAAAATCGAAAGAACTAATTAATTAAAATTGAAATAGAAGAATCAATTTTATCTTAGTGTATTTTGGTTTATAATTTTGATAAATCAACATATTAGGTTTAATTATTTTTAATGAAATACCAAATCATTCCAACCTGTGATTTTACAAAAAATATATTGTGATAATGAATTCTATTTTATGTTATAGGTAGAATGTTATTATACGAAAATAAATAATATAAAAAAAATATTACTTTTTGAAGAAAATCGGTCCATTATAAAAAAAATCACCTTAAAAAATAATCGACCCTCATAGAAAGATTTAAAGAAAGAGAGAAATAAATTAAAATAACTTTAATCAAGTGAATTAACTAAAATAAATAAACAAATATGACATATGAAATGAACACGTGGAAGTAGTGTAATGTTTTTGTTCTTATATAAACACCAAAACAATTTCAGTTACTTCACTCTTTTGGCTCTTTCCGTCTAAGTGTGAAATGCACTGAGCTAAGCTACCTCTTCAATTTCTTCTACTCTCATTCTCACCGATTCAATCCACATTTTTCATACTTGTTGCTGAGGAGACGGAATTTCAGTATGGACGGAGGTGATTCTTATCAAACGGTGAAAGACGATTCCAGCGACATCGCCGGCGGTGGTGAAACGGTCACCATAAACATCCGATGTGTCAACGACTCCAAGTTATCTGTTCAAGTCAGCCTCGATTCCACCGTCGGATTATTCAAGTCCATCCTTTCCCAGCCGACTGATATCCCTGCTGAGGAGCAGAAAGATATCTATAACGGCCGGATCTAAAAGGATGATCAAACCCTAAAAAAATGTGGTAATAATTAATTTCGCTTATCTAAATATTTTTTTGCTACTTTATTAGTAATGCTGAATTATTTGTGTTTACTTTTTATTACTCATGTTGTTGATCAATCAATCAAATGTACCTCAATTACGAACTTTTTTGGGTTTGTGATATTAATGTTGTAAACATTGTTAAAAAATAATTATTTAAAAGAATATTTGTATGTTTTGTAACTTGTATGTTATATAGAGGTGCATGTTAAATATCTGAAAGTTCATATTTTTTTGGGCTTTAACTACTGAATGTAGAGAACTGTACTTCGGTTGGCTTGGGATTGTATGCTAATGCATTTTCCTGTTCTGAGGAGTAATTTAAATTATTTGTTCATTGTGGAAAATAATGCATTGAGAACTGTTTTAACAAGAAAAAAAATAATGCATATAGAAGTTGTTTCCTAAAATGGAGGAGAATCTGGTTTTAGAAAATAATTCATTGGAACTATTAGTGGGTGTTGAGATTGTGGATATTCTTAGAATGTAGAAGTATCTTCTTTGACGGTTGTGAAGGAGATATCCTGCAATTGAAGGGAGTAGTAATTTTTGAAAGCTTACATTCGACTCCTACGTACAATACTTGACGTCATGAGCTCATTCTCTCCATCTTGATAGGTAGGATTACGTTGACAAAATATTACTTAATTTCTCGATTAAGAAGTGCAAATTTAATCTCTGTGTGCAAATTTAACCTCTTTGTTTGTGTTCTTTCCAGAATAGATGGAAATAATCGATAAGTTGTGTGTTAATGCATTTGGACCAAATTTCGATTCTAATAGATTTAAAGTCTTGCTTATTTGTTACAGTATGCTCCCTAATCTGGCATGTTTTGTCTTGGGATAAGAAATAGGTAAAGGTCAAAAAGTGGAAAAAAGTAATATAGAGGAATGATGCAGTAGTATTGGGTTTATTTTGCTTTTATTAGAGTATGAAGTTGTGTACGTGGATCTGCAATAGCAGGGAATCTGCATATTTGTTGCAGTTCAGTTTCCATTTTACTACAAATATTTGATTTAGCATGTATTCTCTTGTCTTTAACATGATGCTACTTAATGCCAATTATGTTGATCTGATTCATGATTGATTACTTATAACCACATAACATTCTGCATTGAGCTTTGGAATCTTATACTATCAAGATGCATGGAGCTTCTATTTTATCTGCTCTCTTGTTGCTTGTTATCAGCTGTCAGAATAAGAATCATAGTAAATTTAATTTTATTATTTATGGCGAGCAGGTCTGGAGGCAGACCACACAGTTCATCTTATTCGAGGTTCTGCCGCAGCTGCTTCTGCTAGTGCAACCAATGTTAAAAATCCAAATGCTAATCAGGATGCTCCCAGGGTTGCTGTTCCCACTATAGGGGGCTGTTTGTTAGAGTCGGTGGAGGTCCACTCTTTTCTGGACTTGGAAGTAGAGGTGGTTCGTTTGGAGCTGGACTTCCAGATTTTGAGCAGGTCCAGCAACATGACTCCAACATGATGAGAGAGATATTGAATATGCCTCTAGTTCAGGATCTAAGGAATGACCCAGAAATCATATTCAACTTTATCGTGAACAGTCCTCAAATGCGAGAGTATGTGAATCTTAATCCTGAGCTCCCACACATATTCAATGACCCTGCTATATTTCTCCAGACATGGGAGGCTGCACGTAATGAACTCATGCATGAGACGATAAGAACTATTCAATAGTCATTGAGCCACACTAAATCGTTTCCTGAGGAATTTAACATGCTAAGGCACATGTATGAGAATGTCCAAGAGCCATTTCTGAATGTAACAAGCATGGCTGGAGATACAAGAAATAATTCAGGGACAAACCCGTTCGTGGCTCTTTTGGGAGCCCAGGAACAAGGCAGAAACCGGTCAACTAACCCTCCAGCTACTGGTTCTGACGCAACTGCTAATCCTCCTGCTCCAAACACGAATCCACTTTCGGATCCTTGGGCATCAGCTGACTGTAAGTTTCTAGCAAGTTTGTGGATCTAATTCTATTTGCCACTAGATTTAACCTTGTTACTTCATCTCCTATCTTGTTCACCAGGGTCTTCTGCATATTAAAAGAAACTTTTTATCTCTTTCCTATTTCTCATTTTGGAGATGCTTTCATGCATCTTAACTGCTTGGGTGCCATGAAGTCATCATACTCATGCAATTTGTGCTTAGAACTTGAACATTTGAACACCTGTTCTCTGTAGCTACTTTTTTTCTTTGTTTTTCTCTGGTAAAAATATTTCAAAGTTTAGCATAATTTTGTCAGGATTTCTTAAAAACAATTTTATACTTTTAACTATATCAGCTAATGTTTTATGTATGTAGCATTCATTATCTTGCTTCCCCCCCCCCCCCCCCCCTTCCCCCTTTTTCAACTACTTTTGATAAGCGGGGTATTGTTTTTTTTCTCTATTTTTCAGTTGGAGGTGCCCAAATGAATACCGCTCCTTGATCAAATGCTTCTAGGAATATTTGGGGACCCTCTCCTGGTGGTTTGGATGACATATCAGATTTGCAGCGAATGCTAGGTGGCATACCTGGCGCCTCTTCTGAAAATCAGTTAATAGGATACCCATCCATCTCGCAGATAATGCAGCACATAAACCAGGTATTTATTTATTTAATTTGTATTAAAGCTTACAAACAGTCATCGAGTTTAAGTTTTTATTCTTTTTTCTCCTGGTTTTCTTTTTTTGTTGTTTGTGATGGAGAATTTCTTGTCAAGCTTCTCATTTCTTGAGTATCTTGGTGGTTAGATTATGGGGCTCGACCCCAACTCTCATCTTGGGGATATGATGCCAAATCCTGAATTAATTCATCAGTTGATGTCATCTGAGAGGATGCAGGTAAAGAATTTTTGCATGCTGTCTTTAAGTTTTGCTTGTTGGAATTGTAGAATGTGTAAGTGGTGCATGTAGTGTGGCAAATCTAGAAAATCGGGTATCACTCTCTTTTGATACATAAAGGTTAATGATAACTTAAGAACTCAATGAGGTAAAAGTTATGTTAGAAATATGTTTAGAGCTTGTTTGGATTGGCTCTGGGCTTTTAGCTTATAAGCCAAAAGTCATACTATTTTTGATTTGCCACACTGCATGCACCACTTAATAGCACTTTTTTGTTTTACACATATACTACAAAAGTGCTTTAAAAATAGTTTGGCTTAAAAATACTTAAAATAAGTCAATCCAAACGGGCACTTAGTAGATTTGTCGCAAACTTACACCTAGAGGTAAATAAGTTGAATTACAGATTAAAAAGGTAAAAGTATGACTCCTACCATTTTTCAATTTATTTTGTTTGGTTTTGACTTGGCATGAAGTTGTAGAAAGTAAAGAAGACCTTTGCGTGGTCTTAAACTAAAGATAGGTAGAATTCCATAACATCCTTTAATCTTGTGGTCTTGTTGTCTTGAACATGTGAAAAGTTAGAACTAAAAGAGTTGTCATAACAAGAAAAAGACATTCTTTTTTAAATAGACTAACAAAGAAAGTAGGACAAACAAATTAAAATTCAGGGAGTATTAGAAATTTGCTTAGTAGAATTGGTGCAGAAAAAGCTTTTGCAAATTGATCTAGTGAGAACTTGAATCAGATTGTTTTAGAGAGATTGTCAAAGATGCACCAAGAGGTCACAGGCTAATCAATTGAGTTTATAAAATGTAGTGTCTCTATGTGTTGAAAATGTTGATGCGGTCGTAGTGGCTTAGTGTAACCATTCTCATTAGTGGTCGTACTGATTACTGAAATGACACTAAATATTAATGCTGGGCATCTGTAAGGAAAAAGAATAAAAACATTTACTATGAAAAACAAAGGGGAAAATAGCAACAGAAAAAATCAAACAAAAAAAATATTGTCTATTTGTTATTCGTTTCTCTTATTGGACACCATTGAACTACTTTCAACCCTTGCAATTGCTTTTTTAGATTCATTTTCTTACTAATCTAAATAAGCTAAGCTCCGACAATGTTAATTTATCAAAAATAAACTTTATAGATTTTAGTGTCAAGTATGACATGATAGACACTGTCCTTCAGATTTTATTATTTCAATACAGAACTATACTTCAGATTTTATTATTTATGTGTCTACAGACTTTATTGTTCATTGAATCTGCTTTCATCATCATTTCATTATATATTAGAATATTAATATGTTTATTTATTTCTCTTAAACATGATGTATGTTTTTATGTCAGATTAATGTTAAGTGTCACTGATTCATCAAACATGTTTTCTGAGCACAATATAAGACATTCCGTATTGAACATTTTTCATCTATATAATTTAAAAGTCATTATATTGCCCATTTGGAGGTACCAAGGGTTTAAAAGAGAATCCTTTTGATATGTGTCTGGAAATAATTGTTTTTTTTTTTTGAAAAAAAATTGCATTTTATTCATCTTCAACAAAAAGACGCGTGATTTTATTCATATATTTCTAGACATAGATCATGATGTGTGCATAATTCTTCGGGTATGTTCTTCCTTCATTCCTTTCTATTTTTTTACAATCGTTCTTTTTCCTTTTAGGAATATCTAGTACAACAAGGGCTATTTCCTTACCTTGATCAGCCGCAATCAAACCAGTAAGTATGGACATATATCTATGGATTTTCACTTGGCTGGAGAATCTCACACCTCCTGATTCAGCTGATATGATTATATGCATCTCCTTGTCTCATTATTACTCATTGTTTCTTGTCCTACAAGTCACCAAAGGAAAAAGAAATATTACTTAGATTCATATTTCACTTGCCAAAAAATAGTCTAAGCCTTTATAATTAGGTTGGATAAAAGATAAACTTGTGAGTGGCTCGAGATTTTTACTCTGATTATTTGGATCAATGGGGTAATTTTCTGCCTTGCGTCTATCACTTCTGACAAAGTATCTTTTCCGCATGCAAAGAATAAGATCAGGAAGAAGCTGACGAAACAGGTAATATCATTCTATATATTTCCCAATTTGATATCTTTGTAACTGTAAATATACCCTTAGGTTTGGAGGGAATGATCTCTTGATTTAGGAGCAAATAAAATCCTCTTACAATATTTTTCAAATGTTACTTAAGTCTAGTATTTTAATGCAAAACTTGCCTATTAGGAGCAATACACTTAATATTTTGGTGATGCACATTATTTGTGATGTTTTATATAAATGAACAACTTCTTTGTATTGTTACATGGTATATGAAATTTGAGATTTTATAAGGGCGACAGAACTGATTTGGATTTATACCTGTTAGGAGTTTATTTTTTTGTTAAAAATATTGATTGAAATTTATAGGTTGAGGATGCGGGTTTGGTGGGGATATAGAAGACACAAATTCAGATAAAATATATAAATGTAAGAAATGAACTGTACAAAAGAGTGATATTAGTATGAAAATTACGAGATGAGATATAAATTTGTATCCGGAAAAGGTGGTTTATTGTGGGGATCTGTATAATACTATTTTACACTTATGAATAAGCTGAAGAAAGGTTGGATGATGAAAGCTTATTCTAGATGATACTCTTTAATTGGTTAAATTAGCGAGAAAGTCAACTGAGGTTGGAACAGTTGGAACAGTGACGAAGAACTCTGGTTTTAGCCTTTTATTTAGGTTAATTAGAAATAAAACAAACTACCTATAAAAAGTAGAAATTTGACAAACTATGTTCACTGCAAATTATAATAAGATCACTCGAATGAGATCACTAGATGAGATAGTGGTGCCCAAATGTAGAGAGTGGAAATATTTGCTCTCATATTTGAGGAGAATGATATGACTGATGAAGATGTGACACAAGCTAAAAGAGGATTGTTGAAACGGAGGAGTGCTAAGACAGTTGTGTTATACGTGAACACTTAACAAAGTGAAACACAAGTTGTATGCAATGGCAGCGAGATCAGAGATGTTATATGGGAGTGATTGCGAGTAATGTAAATCCATGTGTATCCACAAGATAAATTTCCTAAAAATTGCATGGATATATAGTCTATACGGGGACATTAAGATTAGAATTATCACATCTGACCCAAAAAAACACATGATAAGATGAGAGTGTGGCTTTTTATGTCCTGTGTAGACCTCCACATGCATTGGTCAGTATGTGTGAAAACATGATGATTGAAGGTGATAAAAGAAGAGAGGGATAGAAAGTTGTATTTGAGAGACTTGTAGATCTCGACATCAATATGAATTTAATGTCATATCATAATACAATAGAATCAAAGAATCTATACATGAGTTACTCTTTTATCAGGTCATGTCTTTGGTAGGAATCTCTTTTTGTTGTTGGATACTTGTTTGTTCGACTAACGGGATTAAGAGAGTCTAGTACTAGGCAAAAATCTTAGTGTTTATTTATTAGAGTTAGGGAATCTAATAATTGTGGGTGATTTTAACTCATATCAACAGTGGGTGACTTTAATAATTGCAGAATATGAGAACGGGGCACTGGAAGTGGTGAGGAACGTGGTTGATAGTACTCTAGATAGGGCAAGCTTGCATGAATTCCCCGGATTAAATAATTGTTAGTTTATTCTCATCTTTCTCATTATCTCTCTATATATCTCGGACTTAACTCGGATGCTCATATTCCTGTTGACATCTTATTGCAGTAGGCCCAGAGGAATTATATGCTATGTTGTTTCTCCAGGTCGTTAGACTACATCGGATTCTTCGACAGTGAATGGCGTCCATACTAATTCTTCAATGGGAGGACTAACTACTAACTCAACTTAACCCGTCATGAGTAGTTATGAATATCAAATTATGAAAGAAACAACTAAAAGCAATTTAAAATTTGGTTGAGTTTTCATAAACTCAATCAATAGTTAAAATATTGCAAAATTTAAGCACTTGAAACGGAAAGTGGAAGTACAAAACTTTAATTAGTCAATAATGAGGATGCAACCGCGAAAGCTAGAAAACACAAGCTAATAGTTTAATGTATGTGTCTTAAGATATGGATAAGAAGATGTTAGAAGAATCCATGACAACCTTAAAAGTAGTTCATCCTTGAATTTGAAGATCACGCTTCCTTCAAGTGAGGTCTTGTATCAATCGTCTGAACATATCTTACACTCTATAAGAAAAAAGCAAGGGAAATATCAATAAAGATCATATTATACTTGTAGGATTACATATCTAGTTTCAAGCATACGTAATTATAATATAATATTAGTATAACTTACGTAAATCCTATATTATAAGATTAAAATTATATTATATCCTTACTCTTTTCAATATGTTGCGCTAAAACAGGAAATAAATCTGAAAATCTAATCAAATTTCATAAATTACGCTTACGTATCTTCTTTATCAATTAGACAGATGTTAATCCTAACAAAACAGAGAAATTTAAAATTCAAATTCCTTCCCTTTTCTTTGTTAAAGAAACCTTTCAAAGTGATGAAGAGATACAATGTTTTGATGTGTGCAATTGTGTGTGTTGAAGATAGAAAAGGGGACCATTCTCTTAACGTATATACTTGAATCAAGAATTGATAATTCATGTTACATACAAATAACAATATATATAGTTCATTCAAACAATTTAAATGTGAAGGTGAAGCAAATGTACATGGATAAAGCTAATTTAATGGTTGTAATGACAAAATACAAAATAGATCATAGCTTGAATTTTTGAGTTATAATATCTGATAACAAAAGGTATGTGACCAGAATTATTGTGTTGTAATACACTCTTTTTTTACTTTTTGAATATTTAAGTGTTAAAGATTGTTAGTTACAAGTTGATACATCACTAGTTTGCTGCCTATGTGTTGGCTTCTTCGATCTGTGTATCAATTGTGGTTATTATAAAGAACCATGTACATGTTTATTCGTTCTTCTTATTATTTGTAATCTATCATTATAGAGGCATGAATAATTAAGACACATACTTTTTTTTAATGTATTTGTTAGTATATTAATCATGATACACTTCTAGTTAGAACTTTATATATTACGAGTTCGTCGCAACTGTGTTGATTTTTAGATTTGTGTATCAATGTGTGGTTATTATAAAGTAACGAGTACATGTTAATTTGTTCTTCTTATTTTCTGCAATGCATCATTATAGAGGCATGAGTAATTAAGGCACACATTTTTTTATTTTTTAAATATATTTATTAATATATTATTCATGATACATTCTAGTTACAACCTTATACATTACTACTTTTTCGCATATGTGTTGAATTTTAGATCTATGTATCAATTTATGGTTATTATAAAATATCATGTACATATGCCAATTCATTCTTCTTATATTTTTGTAATGTATCATTATGGAGCCATGTGCAATTAAGTCATACACTTTTTTTTGAGTGTGTTTATTAATATATTTGTCATGATACATTGTTAGTTATAACTTGATACGTTACTATTTTGTCGCATAAGTGTTCGATTCTTTTTTAGATCTATGTATCAATGTGTGGTTATTATAAAGTATCAGGTATATATTAATTCGTTCATCTTATTTTTTTTTTTGTAATGTATCATTATAGATGCATGAGTAATTAAGTCACAAAGATATGAAAAGTTTATATAAGTCAGTTGATGTATATCTGACACATAAGATTTGTTGTGAACAATAATATGTTAGACCCTAGGTTGTATTTATGGTCTATTACGAATACTGTTAATAATATATCTTGAACTTTTTTTTCCTTTTTCTTTTATTGAAAACGATACATGAAACAATGCTTCTTTTTACTATACATGGTACACACAAAGCTATATATTAGTTTATTTTTTTTTTAAGATTGTTCTTGGAGATTGAAGACATCGGTTAAAAAAATCGGATATATTCAAATTGAGGTACTACAATCGTGAACATAAAAGAATCAATGCCGATAAGGACGATTTACCAGTTCCAGAATGCATTTTTGAAGAAATTTTCTTGCCACAAAGAAGTAAAAGGATGTCTGGACGACCAAGAAAAAGAAGAAAGAAAAATTCAGATGAAAAGCTAACACAAAGTGTTGTGGACATTGTAAATAAGAAGATCACAATCGAAGAACTTGTACTTTCTTTTTCGAAATATAGTTGAGGAAGTTTTTATTTAGAATATTGTGATGTTTCAGATTAATAATTTTCAAATTGTAATCGTTCAATTTATAAATTTTTCATTGTTACAAATATATACATTACAAAGTATTGTTAGCTTATTAATTTCTTATACAATAAATTGAAATGTTACAATTTTCAGTTTTATCTATATTTCTAATGGTAATAATTTGTTTACATGGTAAAATTATATAAAATTTTAAGAATTTGATACAAGCTATTATGTTTCAAATACATTATTTATATAATGTATGATTTTATGTTTGATAATAATGTATCTGATATAGAGTGATCGCGAAGTGTTATGTGAAAATGTGATAAAGTGTAGTTATTAATGTATCACAACAAAAAAGAATTGAGTTATAAAGATAATACGCGTTTAAAATAAATATTGTAGTGATTAAATATTAAATACAATATTCAATATATTGAGCAATCTCAATACTAAAAGAATTTTTATATATTTATCAAAAATTTATATATGAAAAATAAGTACCATGGACAAATTAAAAAAAAATCAGAAAAAATGGAAAAAACGATGAAAAAAACCCAACAAAGTAAAGATGATAAAACAATTTAAAATTAATTTTCTGGAGAGATAAATCTTTTAAATTCAAATTAGGATGAAGTGATAAACATAATGGAGAAATTAATTGAAAAGATCACAATAATAAAAAAAATGAGAGAGATTTGTGGAGTGAAATTAGAATGTGATAAACATGGAGGATATGGGGAGTGAGAATTATGTATCTAGAAATTGGTGTGCTCAAAATAAGTGATTTTGAAATTTTTTTAAAATAGTAGGGAATAATGAAAATTATGAAAACAAAATGTGTGTATATATATGTAATTTTTCCATAATTTTATTCTTTTATGCATAATTTTCTTAGTTGTTATCTTCGTTGCTAATATAGTTTAAATTAGTTTATACTTTTCAATGTTTAGATATATTATTTGATTTGGACTTGTAAATATTTATGAATTTTTTTATTTTGTAGTCGAACAGAAGTCACAGTTACATTAGGTCGAAAATTTTATCAATTTACTTTGTAAATATCTTAATTTGCATCCAAATAACTATAGCCTTGAATCTTATCAGATTGAATATATTGATATTTCAATAAAAATATTTTGTACTCATGTAAAATTAACCGCTCAATTTGAAGATGGTTAGCTTAACACATGAAAATCAAATACAATATGATGACTTTCTCTTCTAAAGGCGGGGGTGAAGACTCCATTGCGGCATTAAGTAAGGAATTTGAGGAAATCAAGGCGCATCCACTTCGTCATCTCAGCCTATTTATATGCAATAGGTAGAAAAGATTCTGCCCTTCTAGCCTCGAGTAGTGGACTTCACATTTAGTTAACATTTATAATTTACAAGTTCCAAACCTATGACCTAGATAAAAGTAAAAATATATTTGATCTCTTTTTCAATCATTGTGTAATTTTAAAAAAATCGAAAGAACTAATTAATTAAAATTGAAATAGAAGAATCAATTTTATCTTAGTGTATTTTGGTTTATAATTTTGATAAATCAACACATAAGGTTTAATTATTTTTAATGAAATACCAAATCATTCATACCTGTGATTTTACAAAAAATATATTGTTATAATGAATTCTATTTTATGTTATAGGTAAAATGTTATTATACGAAAATAAATAATATAAAAGAATTACTTTTGGAAGAAAATAAGTCCATTATAAAAAAAATCACCTTAAAAAATAATCGACCCTCATAGAAAGATTTAAAGAAAGAGAAAAATAAATTAAAATAACTTTAATCAAGTGAATTAACTAAAATAAATAAACAAATATGACATATGAAATGAACACGTGGAAGTAGTGTAATGTTTTTGTTCTTATATAAACACCAAAACAATTTCAGTTACTTCACTCTTTTGTCTCTTTCCGTCAAAGTGTGAAATGCACTGAGCTAAGCTACCTCTTCAATTTCTTCTACTCTCATTCTCACCGATTCAATCCACATTTTTCATACTTGTTGCTGAGGAGACGGAATTTCAGTATGGACGGAGGTGATACCTATCAAACGGTGAAAGACGATTCCGGCGACATCGCCGGCGGTGGTGAAACGGTCACCATCAACATCCGATGTGTCAACGACTCCAAATTATCTGTTCAAGTCAGCCTCGATTCCACCGTCGGATTATTCAAGTCCATCCTTTCCCAGCCGACTGATATCCCTGCTGAGGAGCAGAAAGTTATCTATAACAGCCGGATCTTAAAGGATGATCAAACCCTAAAAAGCTGTGGTAATAATTAATTTCTCTTATCTAAATATTTTTTTGCTACTTTATTAGTAATGCTGAAATATTTGTGTTTACTTTTTATTACTCATGTTGCTGATCAATCAAGCAAATGTACCTCAATTACGAACTTGTTAGGGTTTGTGATATTAATGTTGTAAAGATTGTTAAAAAATAATTATTTAAAAGAATATTTGTATGTTTTTTAACTTGTATGTTATATAGAGGTGCATGTTAAATATCTGAAAGTTCAGATTTTTTTTGGGCTTTAACTACTGAATGTAGAGAACTGTACTTCGGTTGGCTTGGGATTGTATGCTAATGCATTTTCCTGTTCTGAGGAGTAATTTGAATTATTTGTTCATTGTGAAAATAATGCATTGAGAACTGTTTTAACAAGAAAAAGAAATAATGCATATAGAAGTTTTTTCCTGAAATGGAGGAGAATCTGTTTTTGGAAAATAATTCATTGGAACTTTTAGCTGGTGTTGAGATTGTGGATATTCTTAGAATGTAGAAGTATCTTATTTGACGGTTGTGAAGGAGATATCCTGCAATTGAAGGGAGTAGTAATTTCTGAAAGCCTTCATTCGACTCTTACGTACAATACTTGACGTCATGAGCTCATTCGCTCCATCTTGATAGGTAGGATTACGTTGAAAAAATATTCCTTAATTTCTCGATTTAGAAGTGCAAATTTAATCTCAGTGTGCAAATTTAACCTCTTTGTTTGTGTTCTTTCCAGAATAGATGGAAATAATCGATAAGTTGTGTGTTAATGCATTAGGACAAAATTTCGATTCTAATAGATTTAACGTCTTGCTTATTTGTTACAATATACTCCCTAATCTGGCATGTTTTGTCTTGGGATAAGAAATAGGTAAAGGTCAATAAGTGGAAAAAAGTAATATAGAGGAATGATGCAGTGGTATTGGGGTTTATTTTGCTTTTATTAGAGTATGAAGCTGTGTACGTGGATCTACAATAGCAGGGAATCTGCATATTTATTGCAATTCAGTTTCCATTTTACTACGTAGATTTGATTTAGCATGTATTCTCTTGTCTTTAACATGATGTTACTTAATGCCAATTATGTTGATCTGATTCATGATTGATTACTTCAAACCACATAAAATTTTGCATTGAGCTTTGGAATCTTATACTATCAAGATGCATGGAGCTTCTATTTTATCTGCTCTCTTGTTGCTTGTTATCAGCTGTCAGAATAAGAATCATAGTAAATTTAATTTTAATATTTGTGGCGAGCAGGTCTAAAGGCAGACCACACAGTTCATCTTATTCGAGGTTCTGCCGCAGCTGCTTCTGCTAATGCAACCAATGTTGTAAATCCAAATGCTAATCAGGATGCTCCCAGGGTTGTTGTTCCCACTATAGGGGGGCTGTTTGTCAGAGTTGGTGGAGGTCCACTCTTTTCTAGACTTGGAAGTAGAGGTGGTTCGTTTGGAGCTGGACTTCCAGATTTTGAGCAGGTCCAGCAACATGACTCCAACATGATGAGAGAGATATTGAATATGCCTCTAGTTCAGGATCTAGTGAATGACCCAGAAATCATCTGCAACTTTATCGTGAACAGTCCTCAAATGCGAGAGTATGTGAATCTTAATCCTGAGCTCCCGCACATATTCAATGACCCTGCTATATTTCTCCAGATATGGGAGGCTGCACGTAATGAACTCATGCATGAGACGATAAGAACTATTCAATGGTCATTGAGACACACTGAATCGTCTCCTGAGGAATTTAACATGCTAAGGCACATGTATGAGAATGTCGAAGAGCCATTTCTGAATGCAACAAGCATGGTTGGAGATACAAGAAATGATTCAGGGACAAACCCATTCGTGGATCTTTTGGGAGCCCAGGAACAAGGTAGAAACCGGTCAACTAACCCTCCAACTACTGGTTCTGACACAACTGCTAATCCTCATGCTCCGAACTCGAACCCACTTTCGGATCCTTGGGCATCAGCTGACTGTAAGTTTCTTGCAAGTTTGTGGATCTAATTCTATTTGCCGCTAGATTTAACCTTGTTACTTCATCTCCTATCTTGTTCACCAGGGTTTTCTGCATATTAAAACAAACTTTTTATCTCTTTCCTATTTCTCGTTCTGGAGATGCTTTCATGCATCTTCACAGTTTGGGTACCATGAAGTCATCATACTCATGCAATTTGTGCTTAGAACTTGAACATTTGAACACCTGTTTTCTGTAGCTACTTTTTTTCTTTGTTTTTCTCTAGTAAAAAAATTTCAAAGTTTAGCATAATTTTGTCAGGATTTCTTAAAAAAAATATTTATACTTTTAACTATATCAGCTAATGTCTTATGTATGTAGCATTCATTATCTTGCTTCCCCCCCTTCCCCCCTTTTCAACTACTTTTGATAAGCGGGGTATTGTCTTTTTACTCTATTTTGCAGTTGGAGGTGCCCAAATGAATACCGCTCCCAGATCAAATGCTTCTAGGAACATTTGGGGACCCTCTCCTGGTGGTTTAGATGACATAGCAGATTTGCAGCGAATGCTAGGTGGCATACCTGGCGCCTCTTCTGAAAATCAGTTAATAGGATACCCATCCATCTCACAGATAATGCAGCACATAAACCAGGTATTTATTTATTTAATTTGTACTAAAGCTTACAAACAGTAATCGAGTTTAAGGTTTTATTCTTTTCTCTCCTGGTTTTCTTTTTTTGTTGTTTGTGATGGGGAATTTCTTGTCAAGCTTCTCATTTCTTGAGTATCTTTGTGGTTAGATTATGGGGCTCGACCCCAACTCTCATCCTGGGGATATGATGCCAAATCCTGAATTAATTCATCAGTTGATGTCCTCTGAGAGGATGCAGGTAAAGAATTTTTGCATGCTGTCTTAAAATTTTGCTTGTTGGAATTGTAGAATCTGTAAGTGGTGCATGCAGTGTGGCAAATCTAGAAAATCGGGTATCACTGATACATAAAGGTTAATGAAAACTTAGAACTCAATGAGGTAAAAGTTATGTTAGAAATATGTTTAGAGCCTGTTTGGATTGGCTCTGGGCTTAGTGTAACCATTCTCATTAGTGGTCGTACTGATTACTGAAATTGCACTAAATATTAATGCTGGGCATCTGTAAGGAAAAAGAATAAAAACATTTACTATGAAAAACAAAGGGGAAAATAGCAACAGAAAAAATCAAACAAAAGAATATTGTCTATTTGTTATTTGTTTCTCTTATTGGACACCATTGAACTACTTTCAACCCTTGCAATTACTTTTTTAGATTCATTTTCTTACTAATCTAAATAAGCTAAGCTCCGACAATGTTAATTTATCAAAAATAAACTTTATAGATTTTAGTGTCAAGTATGACATGATAGACACTGTCCTTCAGATTTTATTATTTATGTGTCTACAGACTTTATTGTTCATTGAAACTGTTTTCATCATCATTTAATTAAATATTAGAATATTAATATGTCTATTTATTTCTCTTGAACATGATGTATGTTTTTATGTCAAATTACTGTTAAGTGTCACTGACATGTTTTCTGAGCACAATATAAGACATTCCGGATTGAAAATTTTTCATCTATATAATTTAAAAGTCATTATATTGCCCATTTGGAGGTACCAAGGGTTTAAAAGAGAATCCTTTTGATATGTGTCTGGAAATAATTGTTTTTTTTTACAAAAAAAAATTGTGTTTTATTCATCTTCAGCAAAAAGACGCGTGATTTTATTCATATGTTTCTGGACATAGAGCATGATGTGTGCATAATTCTTCGGGTATGTTCTTCCATCATTCCTTTCTATTTTTTTACAATCGTTCTTTTTCCTTTTAGGAATATCTGGTACAACAAGGGCTATTTCCTTACCTTGATCATCCGCAATCAAACCAGTAAGTATGGACATATATCTATGGATTTTCACTTGGCTGGAGAATCTCACACCTCCTGATTCAGCTGATATGATGATATGCATCTCCTTGTCTCATTATTACTCATTGTTTCTTGTCCTACAAGTCACCAAAGGAAAAAGAAATATTACTTAGATTCATATTTCATTTGCCAAAAAATAGTCTAAGCCTTTCTAATTAGGTTGGATAAAAGATAAACTTGTGAGTGGCTCGAGATTTTTACTCTGATTATTTGGATCAATGGGGTAATTTTCTGCCTTGCGCCTATCACTTCTGACAAAGTAACTTTTCCGCATGCAGAGAACAAGATCAGGACGAAGCTGACGAAACAGGTAATATCACTCTATATATTTCCCAATTTGATATCCTTGTAACTGTAAATATACCCTTAGGTTTGGAGGGAATGATCTCATGATTTAGGAGCAAATAAATCCTCTTACAATATTTTATAAATGTTACTTAAGTCTAGTATTTTAATGCAAAACTAGCCTATAAGGAGCAATACACTTAATATTTTTGTGATGCACATTATTTGTGATGTTTCATATAAATGGACAACTTCTTTGTATTGTTACATGGTATATGAAATTTGAGATTTTACAAGGGCGACAGAACTGATTTGGATTTATACCTATTAGGAGTTTATTTTTTTGTTAAAAATATTGATTGAAATTTATAGGTTGAGAATGCGGGTTTGGTGGGGATATAGAAGACACAAATTCAGATAAAATATATAAATGTCAGAAATGAACTGTACAAAAGAGTGATATTAGTATGAAAATAACGAGATGAGATATAAATTTGTATCCGGAAAAGGTGGTTTATTGTGGGGATCTGTATAATACTATTTTACACTTATGAATAAGCTGAAGAAAGGTTGGATGATGAATGCTTATTTTAGATGATACTCTTTAATTGGTGAAATTAGCGAGAAAGTCAACTGAGGTTGGAACTGTGACGAAGAACTCTGATTTTAGCCTTTTATTTAGGTTAATTAGAAATAAAACAAACTACCTATAAAAAGTAGAAATTTTACAAACTACGTTCACTGCAAGTTATAATAAGATCACTCGAATGAGATCACTAGATGAGATAGTGGTGCCCAAATGTAGAGAGTGGAAATATTTGCTCTCATATTTGAGGAGAATGATATGATTGATGAAGATGTGACACAAGCTAAAAGAGGATTGTGGAAACGGAGGAGTGCTAAGACAGTTGTGTTATACGTGAACGCTTAAACACAAGTTGTATGCAACGGCAGCGAGATCAGAGATGTTATATGGGAGTGATTGCGAGTAATGTAAATCCATGTGTATCCACAAGATAAATTTCCTAAAAATTGCGTGGATATATAGTCATACGGGGTCATTAAGATTAGAATTATCACATCTGACCCAAAAAAACACATGATAAGATGAGAGTCTAGCTTTCTATGTCCTATGTAGACCTCCACATGCATTGGTCAGTATGTGCGAAAACATGATAATTGAAGGTGATAAAAGAAGAGAGGGATAGAAAGTTGTATTTGAGAGACTTGTAGATCTCGACATCAATATGAATTTAATGTCAGATCATAATAAATAGAAGCAAAGAATCTATACATGAGTTACTCTTTTATAAGGTCAAGTCTTTGGTAGGAATCTCTTTTTGTTGTTGGATACTTGTTTGTTCGACTAACGGGATTTAGAGAAAGTCTAGTTCTAGGCAAAAATCTTAGTGTTTATTTTTTAGAGTTAGGGAATCGAATAATTGTGGGTGATTTTAAATCACATCAACTGTGGGTGACTTTAATAATTGCAGAATATCAGAACGGGGCAATGGAAGTGGCGAGGAACGTGGTTGATAGTACTCTAGAGAGGCCAAGTTTGCATGAATTCCCCAGATTAAATAATTGTTAGTTTATTTTTCGTCTTTCTCATTCTCTCTCTATATATCTCGGACTTAACTCGGATGCTCATATTCCTGTTGACATCTTATTGCAGTAGGCCCAGAGGAATTATATGCTATGTTGTTTCTCCAGGTCGTTAGACTACATCGGATTCTTTGACAGTGAAGAAGCACTTATTGCCGTGGAGGAACTTGAAGAAGACAGTGGAGAGTAGTGTATGTATATTCTCTTTTTATGACTATATATATATATAGAGAGAGAGATCCAGATGAAATTGTTGATGTAGACAGAAGAAAAGGAGATTGGTGGAGGAACTAGTTCTTCAGTTCATTGTACATGCTATGTTAAATTGTTTATTATCATATGATTTTATTGCCTACTTTCCTGTAGCATTTTTGTTTTTGCTTTGCTAGGTGGATTCAATTTGATCATAGAGTTTCCATGCAACGACTATGCTTCGAAAAAGGGTCAAAAATACCTCTAACCTACCCAAAAAACCTCACAAACATTTTTATCTAAAAATACTGTCAATTACTCATTATTTTTGGTGCAAATATACCCCTCTTCCCCTCCCCCCCTTTGATTAAAAAATGCCTTTATAATATTAATAATGTTGTATCTAGAATTCAATAATTTTCCTTCAACAATCTATATATCCATAGTCCAAATCCTCAATTTTCCTATTAATCAAAAGTGATAAAAAGATTTACATAACCTTTTAATTCTTAGATTGTTATTAATATTAAATATGTCTTGTTTTAAAAACCTGGTTAATTTTGATTCTTATATTTCATAATTGTGGCCGGCAATTGCATTATTACAGTTGATATTTGGTTGCATAGGATTTCTAAGAAATTGTAGGTACTTGATGATACATAAGGAGGTGAACCTTCACTAATACTAATTAGTCTAATTAAGAATTGGAGGCACAAAATATCGAGCAAAATATCACTTAGCTTCTATAATATAGAGCTATGTATGTACTCTTGTTTTGTATCTCTAATTTTTGTTGTTGTGATTGAATAAGTTTAAACCTACTCTACATAAAACATCTCATCTCGCGCATTTGCCTCTCAAAACATTGTGTTCAAGTTCGTCCATAATAATTTTACTTTTTGAATTGTATTATAAATATGATCAGCTACCAAAATAGACACTTTATGAATCTTAAACATCAAAGGGGATTCTCTCTAAAAACATACGTCAAAACGGAAGTTTGCCCATTATGAGCTAACTATAACTGTGATTCTTTAACACTGTCATTCCCATTAACCCTCACTCACTTCATCCAAAATAATATATTACGTCAACTTTAAAAGTAGTCCGCGCCCTACAATTCTTTTTATATCTTTCTCAATTTTAAATGCATTATGAAGTTTTTTCAATAATAAAAATATGAAAAAACTTGAGCCTTTGTTTTCATAAAATAAAATTTTCTATTATTTGCTTGCAGCAGTAGTAATAAACTAACAATACTACTAGTAATACTAATAGTTATAGTAATTTTCAAAAAATAAATGTTGCGGTTCATTCAAATACGGGCGTACTCTATTATATTCTTTTAGGATAATTAAAACCAACTAAATAAGGCAAAACGACTTCGTTTTTTTTATGAGCATGTTTTATCCCAAAAAAAAAAATCGATTCACCATTTTCCTGAAATAATAAAACAAGAAAACCAGTTAATATCCAAAGAAATTAAAGTGAACAACAAAATATGTTTTGTACCTTTGAAAGTGAACAACTCCAAAACTTATGGCCATAATTTCTTGGAGTCCTTAATGTTTTCATTTTGCAAAATACTCTTTGCTTTTACAAATATCTAATCCAATTGAATATCTAGACTTTTCGAATTATTAAAATATAATTGTTAAATTTAAAAAATTAAACTATATATATAGTATAAAAAAGTAAAAGCTGAATGAAAAATGTGGAGCAAATAATGCATATTTATTATTGAAGAGAGGAATAAATCTTCACATGAGGAAGAAAAATATGTAGGTTAAAGTAAGGAAATAATATAAAGAAATTATAGTTCTCCTATTTTAAAGGTTGTGAATATTTTTTTGCATGGATCCGGAGTTAACAAGGATGATCAATATTAAAGATGATAGTTATAGCTCGTCCATTTATGAATGAACTGTCCATTTTGGTGTGTTATAAGAGCTTCTCTTGATGTTTAGGGTTCAAGAAATGTCAATTTTATTGCTGGACTTGCTACATGCATGCATGCTATCCTTAGAGAAATATGCTAAGCTGTATTGTCAAATGATCAATGAGTGTGCATTGAGAATTTTGTTGTGGTCTAGTGATTAATAAATTAAGGGGGTTGAGAATTACGATATCTTAATTTTAAAATACAATAAAAGCAAAAATAATAGGTTATTTTTCCCTAATTGTCCCTAATATTGATGGGAAAAAAAATACATGATATCATATTGTTGATGGAAGATAACAAATATCCTATAAAATTAATCAAGATAATCCTATATAAAAACAATATACATTTTTCTAAAGTCAGGATTGAAAATTAAAGGCCGGTAGTTAAAAATGAGTTTTCAACTTTTAACCTAATCCAAGCCTCCTCTAACAATTTAGCGGCCATCAAAATTCTACTATGTTATTTTAATAATTATAATTGGTTTATGTAAATTGATTTTGGTCAGGGAGGTTATAGTAATCTTAAGAACTTACTGCATATTTTAAATTAATATTTAACTATTATTTTTAAGCACTATCCCGCTTATATTGTGCTAAAATGTTAAAATATTTACAAGAAATCAATCCTTTAAAAAGTCAGCAATTTAGGACAGCACATTAAATCCTTGAAAACAACAATTTAGGACAAGAAATAAATCCTTAAAACTACAATTAAGGACAAATGTAAATCCTTAAAAGACAGCAATTTAGGACAAGACATGAAATATGAATCATTAAAAGAAACAATTTAGGACAAGAAATAAATTTTTAAAAGAACAATTTAATACAAGAAATAAATCCTTAAAAAAAATTAGGACAAAAAATAAATCCTTAAAATATCAATTTTGGACAAGAAGTAAATCCTTACAACAACAATTTTAGGACAAAATATAAATCCTTAAAAAATTCCATTTGACAAAATATCTTAACATCAACATTGTATCAAAATTTAATTTAATTATGCCTATTAATTTAATTAATAAGGAATCCTTTCCAACAGTTTCGAAAAGTAAGCACTTATAAAATTATTATTAAACTTATTTATGTCTAGAGGAATTGTCATTACTATTTTAATTTGTTACACATATTCTAACGAGTGAAAACTCTCAATTTTTTCTTATATGTATCATTTTATTTTATTAAACAAGTGAAAACTCTCAATTTTTTCTTATATGTATTATTTTATTTTATTAAACAAGTGAAAACTCTCAAATTTTTCTTATATGTATTATTTTATTCTATTTCAGTATAAATTAAACATGAGTTATTGACAAAATGTAAAACAATAAAAATGGATGCTTATTCTTTTTAGGGATCTATAAGCAATGAATTATCAAAATATTATCCTAGCTACGAAAAATGCAACAACATTCAACTATTTACTGTTAATTTTCTATTTTAATTTTCGACTTTCAATTTTTTTTTATTTAAGGTGAGGTCCTTTGTAAGTTGATACTATATCACTTTGTATTTATTCACCTCCTTCCGATTCTTGTTTGGCTTATATCTTTACCTCTTCTAACTTTTATTATAATCAATTTCTTACGCTTCCCTACTAACGCATTCACACATTTCCTTCTAATATTTTTGAACCATCTCAATGTTGCGTTTTTATCTTATCTTTCATGAAATCACTTCCACCTTTTCAGATATAAACTCCGTTTCTAATCATTTCTCTTAGTATGTCAATATATATCTACCTAGTCGTCCTCATCTCCGCTAGCTACATTCATCTTTTGCATGTGTTTGTCTTTATTGGACAACACTCTGCCTCTTATAACAACAATGTTAGTCTAATTAGCCCCAGTACACCACTATAGGGACGCATTTTTATAGAATAAAGAATGTATGCCTCAATTTCATCCACCCACTTCAATATGGTGTGTGACATTTATCACTTTTTCAATTATATTGAATTATATATGGACCCATAAACTTACATATGAATTTTGTATTTGTCTTCGCTTCTACTTCCGTTTCATGTATTACGGTCACTAAACTTTTAACTTCAGTTCTACTTAAATCTAAAATATTTAGACTTCAAGGTATGTCTTCGAACATCCAGCTTACTATCATTAACTCCATCGAACGCATCCCTTCAAGTCATGTGATTTGTAAATAACATAAAATACATCACAAAACCATTTTTTTTTAAAAAAAATATATCGTGTCAATTCATACATCTCAAAAAAAAAAAACAAATGATTGATTCCCAATACAACCAATCACGATCGAGAAGTGTTCGAAATCACCCTCACCCATTCTAACTCAAGTCTTGACTCCATTGCACTTGTCCTTTATTTCTGACACCTCTAAACTCCTAATATCTCAAAAGAACCTCCTTATAAGGACTTTATCAACATCACAAAAGGATTATTATATACTTATAATATTTTGTTCAATAACGTTCTACTTAATTCTAAAGTTAAACATAAAATATAATATTATAACATAAAAAAGGTAAATAGCACAAAAATGATGGTTGAGTAAACGAAATTTTATATTACTACGTATGATAACAGCATAAGATGGTTTGTGTTTTTTTTTTTTTTTTTTTGGGGGGGGGGGGGGGGGTTTATTTATATTCAAAGCATCAAAATCTACCAAATGATGATCTATATATAGTTTTGCAAATTCATTTATTATCTTTTCATTTAGGACATCTCAATTTCTTTCACAAACCAAAAATGTATTATTTATCTTGTTCATGTATATCTATTTCTCACATGATTAACTAACATATAAAAAATATATTTTATTTAATTTTATTTTAGTACTTTAGAAGTTGAATACTGTATTAAAATCCATCTAAACTATGTTCAAAATTTATGTTCTTTTCATCACATGTACCCAAGAAAATTTGACTATCTTATAAGAACTATTTATCTTTCTTGACTGTACTATTTATAAGATTATTACATAAAAGTTGTTTATTTAGTTGTGTGAGTTCAATATCTGAGTAAAATCTCTTTTAATCGGAATTAGCTTATAAAAATGTTATTTCAATTTTTATCTTCATTGTATTCACATAAAAAAAAAATCGAAAAATGATCTTAAAAATCCATAAATTATGTGAGATTGAATAAAATGTCCTCAATTCATAATTTGATTAAAATATTTTCATGTTGAATAGTTTTATCGAAAATACACCTCTCTCTCTATATATATAACACATTCTTTTCCTAATTATGATTAGAAAATGCTTATAATATTTCAGAATTTTTTTGTCAATATATAATTGAAAATAAATGATGAGGTTACTATATATGTGGGTGTGAGAGAGAGACTCATATCATCAGTTAGGGTATTCATGGTTCGATTTAGGTATTAGTTAAAATCAAATCAATTTAGTCGTTTTTTAAATTTTCAAAATCAAATCAAACGAAAAAATAATTGTTGGTTTGGTTGTTTTCAGTTTTATTCGACTTTTTTGCATTATTTGATTTGAAAGTAATATATTTGTTGAGGACATACATATCTTGATAGACACATGCACCTAGTACATGTTATTACACGAATAAAATGATTCAATTAAGAGAAAGTGCTACTATTTAATGTGATGTATGGTAGATAAAAATTAAAGTCATGAATTTTGATGAACTTGGACTTAGGATTTTAATAGTTGGATTAAAATTTGAGTGTCAGGCTTGAGGAAATGATAAATTTAAAAACTTAAGTTAATTAAAACAAAAGAATTATTTATATCTTATTTTCAAAGAATTAGAAATTGTATATACTAGTATATAATTTCTTGGTTCGGTTTGGTTATTCTTGCGATTTTCTTTAGTAAAATAAAAACCAGACCAAATATTATCAATTATGAAAATTTAAAACCAAACCTAACAAAGCCAAATTAAAATATCTATCTTTTTAATTGATTTGCTTCTGATCGCGGTTCGATTTGATTTTTAAATAATAACCATGAACAACCCTAATTATCAGTTAAACACATAACTTATTCTATTTTGATTGTTAAAATGATTTTAAGAAGAAACAAAGATTATTTTCTATTTATTTATCAGGTAAAGTGATTTTAAAAGAAAAGAACTAAAAATAAGTTTCTAGAAGTAATACTTTAATTAAAAATAAAATATATTTATTAAAAAAAACTAATATACTTATAATAATAAAAGGGTTTTTGACTCATTAATTAACAGGTGCATTTCCCGATCCAACTATTAGACTAACTAGGCCAAGACATGAAATTGTTTGACAAAGATATATTTAGACCAAACGTATTAACTGATGATATTTTGATCCAATTTTGCCTATTTTAAAACATATTTTTAACTCTTTCTAAAACATAAAATATGGTCAAAGTAGGATGATTCAGGAAATCTAAAAAAGGATGCATAATGCATCAAAATATATATTTTGGCAAAAAAGATTTATTAGATTGACTAAATAGGCAATTAATTTTAACGAACATTCCATATATGCCCTTTTTCATAGGTGGGAAATGAAAAACTTTAAATCTTAAATTTTTCTAATTTTTCACTATATATACGACACTATTCTTAACCATTTTATTCACACAGAAAAGAAAACCTCATTTATCTTTTTCTCTCTATGGCCAACTCTCTTGAGAACTCCAGTGACATTAGTGTTGATGATGAGAACGCTGATGCTGATGCTGGTGCTGATGCTGATGTTCCTGCTGCTCCGAGGGAGCCGGTGTATCTGTTGCCAGATTTGAATCTCCCAGCACCAGAAGAGGATGAGGATGACGATGAGGATGATGATGGTGATGAGTAGTAGTACTGAATTGTGTTTATTATGAACCGATTCATCTTTGTTTCGTTTGATTATGTATGTTTTATTTTTAATAATAATAATTCATCGATATATGGATTGATCAGTTAGGATAAAAAGAGTTGTTTAAGAGTTGTTTAATAATAATAATTCATCGATGAGATTTTTTAAATTAGTGGAGGAAGAGAAAGAAGAGTTGTATCCGGGGTGTAAGAATTTTTCTAAGTTGAGTTTTACCATCCGATTATACTTGTTTAAATGCATTCACAAGTTGACTGATATGGCCTTTTTCAGATTTGTTGGACTTGATAAGAGAGGCATTTCCATTTGCTCAGATACCCGAGTCCTCTTACAAGGCAAAAAAGGTCATAAAAGATTTGGGTCTTCATTATGAGAAAATTAATGCTTGCACTAAAAATTGCATGTTATTTTGGAATGACAATGCAAAGTTAGATAATTGCTCTGTGTGTGGAGCTTCAAGATGGAAGAATATTCGTAATGACTTAAACTAATAAGGTCAATTAAATCCCAATAAAGGTTTTAAGGTACTTTTCTTTAAAGCCTAGACTTCAGAGGACATTCATGTGTTCTAAAACATCTGTAGCTATGAGATGACATGATACTGAACGACTTAAAGATGGAAATTTAAGTCAATTTTTAACATTTGGAGGTGTTTGACAAATATATATTAAAAAAACTTAAAATATCCGGGAAGTGTTTGACAAGGACAAAAATTATTTAAATAAGTTCAAAATGACTTGAAATAAGTCAAGAATCAAAAGTAGGTCTCGCCCTACTTTCTATTTTTGACTTAAAAATCATTTCATTTTGTCTTTTTATTATTAACTTAAAAGCTACTTTTTAAATCAATCCAAATTAAATGAGCTCTAAGTCATTAAAATAAAGACGTTGAAAATATTTGATGATGTAAATACGGGTAAATGAATTTTAATTTTAGCTTAAAATATTGAGATGCAATAATATGATTTAAAAAAAATAAATTTAATATTTGATGATGTAAATATGGATAAATGAATTTTAGTTTTTGCTTAAAATATTGAGATACGATAATATGATATTTTTAAAAATAAATTTAACTTTTAGTCATTTTCTTTTCAAAATGGTGACTTCGTGGAAAGTAGGTGAAATGCCCTCCAACACATACTATGAAGTAATTAAAACATTTACTAGTATTTGGCGTATATATCAAAAATTTAATCACATGTATCTAATAACATTGTGAAGTATGTAACAAAGTCATATTTATTTTAAGATTTATTATAACAAGATTTGTCAAAGCAATAAATAATTTGTTGATTTTATCAAATTGCTTCATAATTAAATTTCATCGTTAATTAGTAATTAGCAGAGAAAAACATGTGAACTACATCACATAATTATTTTAAGATGACAGGTAGTAGAAGTGTACTTTATCGTATAGCAAATAAATATACGAGCAAGGAAAAAATTAGGAAAGTTAGTCGCTAATCATTTTAAAAAATAAAATTGATTGAACTGAAAATATTGTAAAGATTAATTCTGCCAATATACATATTTGAAAACGTATCTATAATCTATCATATATAGCTTTATCATTTATATATATATATATATATATATATATATATATATATATATATATATATATATATATATATATATATATATATATATATATATATCTTTTACTGAGAGCTAATGATACTAGTATATAAGTTTATCTTTTATCACTAAATAACAATGTAAAACATTAACTACTTGAAAATATGAAGTGTTGGACCCGTGTTGACAAGGGACATGCTCATACAGTATATAATATGGGGAAATAATGTGCTAAACGAATGAAGTTTTTTTTCTTTGCATATTTAAATCGTGTGACTTATGAAAAATGCATCAAAAATAAAGAGATATCTCTTCATAAATATTCTAAATCAAATAAATTAAAATAAAGGACGTAACAAATACGAAAGATGTATCGATAAAATTAAAGAAGAAAAAAAAGCAATTAAGTAATGACATAAGAACTCATACCATGCTTTGCTTGGAAATAATCCTTCATGAATGCTACCAATTGATTATTATAAAGACTTTTTGAATTCTGAAAAGGAGCACTATAGTCTATATATATACTTTCTTTTTATTTGCACAAATGCCCTACAACACCCTCCAAATCGTTTCTTCTTCTTCACTGTTATAATTTAGATAAAACGTCAAAGTTAACTATTATTAAACGAATCTTGATATTTTAAAGTGAGTTTAAAAATTCAAATCCGATATTATATCAATTGAAATTGTTGAAAATCAGAATATTAGAATATTGAATACAAAACATTTTTGAGATCATCATGATTGCAAAAATATTATCAAAACATGATTTAAATATCTTTAATAAACATAAGTCATAATGTTTGAAATGTATCTTTGAGATGTTTCAAAGAAAAAACGTGGGGACAATCAAATGAAGAATATTTATACTACCAAATTAAAAATTTAAATATCAAATGAACCAGGTATAACCAGATAAAGTTTTTCCATAAATTCCATAACCTCATTAAAATATAACCAGGTATTTTCCAAATTGAACGTGAATAAAAAACCTCATGAATTTTTCAAGGAAAAATAAAATAAATAGTGCTAACAAGATTCACAACTAGGGCAACAAACAGTTACTAGTAACTTCTTTCAGGTTCATTAACTCGAACTTGCACAAGATATATCCTATTGTTTAATGATATTATCGCGTAAAGTTTGTTCCTAATGAGTCTTGGACCAGAAAATATGCTGGCTCAACTTTTCTACATACCCAAATTTGGATGCGTTATACTTATTATGCACCCCTATTAGTTCCCCTGTTTTTGCCTTCTCGTGATACCTCACTATCAATTTTGCGCATTCCCTAAATTAAAGAATTGCAAAGAAGCAAAATAATTAGAATAAGTAGTAAAAGAGAGAATTACAATATAGAAAAACGAAGTAATTCATTAGTATACTCGATGTACTCACATAAGTGATTCTTCTGAATACCCTGTATGCCATTCACAAGTTGTACTCCATTGCTTGACGCCATAGAGCGTGCATTGAGCTGTATAGATTGCCGCAGCAGCCATAAATGATGGTGAATTCATCAACATCTCATATTCCACGAGACAAAGCTCGATTAAAAAGAAAGACAATTCCTCTAGCTGGTACATATTATTACAACAAAGTAATTCAGAATTGTGCAGATGCATACTATATATGAAAATTGAATAAAATAAAATACGAAATCTAACCTTTTTATCAGCTTGAGTAGCTTTGAGAAATCTTCTCATAAAAACGTATGCAGTTGGAAAGGACATATTGTACTGCAATGTGTTGAGCATCAATTTCTCCTGCAGTAAAATTGATTAGGAATCTAAAAATTAATTTATGAAATATCGAAAATAACTGCGATGAGTATTTTTACCATTTCAATAACGTCTTTTTTGTTGTAGTTTTCATACGAAATAATCACCAATTCCTGCACAAGAGGGGGTAAAATCTCCTCGTATTTGCCTGCTATTAGAAAGGCAACGAGACCAACAAGCTGCAGTTTGTTTTTGGCAACAACTTGTTTCTCTAAAAATCGGTCTAACAAATTAACAGTAAGAAATAATGTCTCTTCCTTGAGCTCGAACTTGTCATGTACCTGTTAGTTTAGTAGAATAATTATAAGAAAGTTAAGTAACAATTATACCTTTAATTAATTCTGATTATTTCCAAATATTCAATTTAATAATTACCTCAATGATCCAGTCTATGAGTACACCTCTCATATTCCCATTGATCTCAGATTGTTGTTCCATATAGTTTGGTGAAACACAACTATAAACCTGAAATACATTGGGCAATATTACTTGTAATTTCAGAAAAAAGTAAAATAGGTAGAGAAAGGTACTCTACACCATTTGTTTTGACTTGGTACAGAGTTTATTAAAATATAAATCTTCCTTTGTCATATACATGGAATGTTTAAAATGTCATTTACATGATTTTAAATATATTATGTGAAAAGTTGAAATTAAAGAATTGTCAAAAAAGAAAAAAAGATATTTTGACTAACAAATTGAGTGATATATTAGTAAGGTACTTAATTAAATTACATCTAATGTGTATGTGTTATGTTAATCAAGGAAAGGAAGTAATTGATATTAAAAGTTTTAACTAACCATAAGGTTGATAATTTAAGAAGACATGATAAATTTATATAGTCTTGTAATTAAACAATCCATCAATAGTGAAAGAATAGTTATTGTAGTTTGTTATAAAAGGTAGTAACGTTTGAAACCTAAAAATTTTACTTTGAGGGTGCGGCCCCATTATCCACCAAGCTTCTAATAAACCTTGCATCACTAACCCTAAAAAAAATTCTCGATTTGAAAAAAAAAAATATTTTTTCAGTTGAAACTCAATTAACAATCAAATGATTGAATGAAGACTACATACCTACCTCATTACTTATGAAATTTACCTCAACAAAGCTGAAATTTTCAGAAGAAAGTTTTGCGCACTAACAAAATATTTATGTTTATAATACTATCAAATTAAGTTGACCAACAATAACGTATAACTTTACAACATGTAAACATTATTCGCGCTATATATATAACTTAGATCCTTTTAACGAAACTAGACTAACCTCCATTTTCCTGTAGTAGGCATACAAATCTCCCACATATTCAACTCCAGCAAGAGGGTTTTTTGCATCATCATTGTCAATGTCTATTAACGCCTCCTCAAACACATCCTCCATTTCAATCTCCACCTCCTGAATTTGTAATCGCGCATATGTATAGATCATCAACACAAATTAATACCACTAGAAAGTAAAATTAAAAATAAATTTTCTAACAATTTGTGTGACCTTGTCATTTGATAATGATTCATTTGTGTCATGTTCCTCCCATATCGTAAAATCTCCAATAGCTGGTTTTGGTTTCTTGGTTTCCTGTTCAAAGTCATTCGAGTACACTTTAAAAATTTTAAGAAATCAACTTTTATGTTTTAATTTTTCACGTGATATGAGATCGAATTTTTTTACCTCGAGGTAATGTTGGTGTAAGGTACCAATTTGTGTAGCACCAAATTTCCTTCATTTAAAAATTTATGCTTTATGTATCAGCTAACTAACCAAAAATATAATTAAGCAATAGTGACATTACTAAAATCTATATACAAAATTAAAAAAAAAAATTAAATTTGACGTTTATGGTCTAACCTCTCATTTGTTCTAAAATCAAGAGAAAGAAAACCCCAAATTAATTATATAAAACGAAAACACATCAAAAAATAATAATTTAAAGATTGAAACAAGGATTACTGTGATAATTCGCGCTTATTAACAATGCAAGGATATCGATGAGCTCCGACTAAATTCTGGTTAATAACACTAAGTGCTCTTCTAGTTTGTGTCCTCTCCCCTCCAATCTTGACAATTTGTGCGTTACCACCTTTCATTCATATATCAAAAAAAATTAATCTTTAATTAAACAAAAATTTCGTATACCAAAAATCAAATAAATAAAAAAGTGAACAACGAAATTCCAAATAGTTACCTTGAACAAATGAAAAGAAGAGAAGGGAGAAAATAATGTATTTGTATATTATGTCTTGGTGAAAGATAATTAGATGTGACATCGCTTTGTATACTACCCAAAGAAAAAAAAAATATGACCGTTGTGACAAATTAATACAAACATGTAGACTGCTAAATTACTTTCTATAATTTCTTGATTTAACTGGATTTGAGTCAAATATATTCTATACTATGAGATTGTCACTTAATTAACTTGTCATATTTGCTTTATTTTTTTTTAAAAAAAAATTTATAATTGCTATTTATAGGCAATTAAATGTATAGTTGACCGCTAGTCACTGCATAATCTATATTCTAATTACACAAAAGTCTTCACGTAATACATAGCCGTTGGAAAAATATATCAAAATTATAAATAAAAATAAATGAAAAAAAGTATACTATGATGAAACATAATTTTCTTAATTATTTATACCATATATGTCACAAATCCCATGAAGACAATTCAGTCTAAAACCCAACTAATATAGTGAATGCGGAATTAAAACATGAATAAAGTCTTATACTATAAAATACTACGAAAAACAAGGTCAACTTGATTAAATCCCCAAAACCTGGTTGTCACGTTGTACAATACAAATGAATCAAAAGAAAAATACAAGTCTCATATGACATTGTTTCTAGAGTAGAACAAGATCATAATTATGAGTAAGAAAGTCTGCAAAAATGACAAGCAACCACCTCACAAATCTCCATAAAAGCCTCGTACAAGGAGAAGAAAAAATATCACAAAGGTCCATGCTAATAACCTATAAAAAATTGTAGAAGAGTACCAAATCACACGGTACTCAGTAAGTAAACATCTGAACACAAACTAAAGGGATAAAATGTGGGTATTCTTACACCCCAAACGAACCTCCACAACTACAACCTGCATAAAACCAGCCCAATCTAACATTTCACCATATACAAGCACATATCTCAACAACATTCTAACAATCACATATTCTCAACAACAAGCTCAATATTTATCAATTACAATCTCCACAAAAAGGCAGTCACAATATCAGCAACACACAAGATCAAGTTTGTTGGGAAGTAGGAGAACAAATAAAGTAGTTTTGATGATTGATAAAGTGAAGGCATGGTGTCGTATGTGTACAATTATGAGAGATTGCGGCGAAGAAGAAAAAGTATTGAGGCAAAGAAGAAAAAGTGCAGAATTGTAAAGAAGGAAAAGAATGAAACAAATATGGAAATAAATAAAGAAGGAAAGAAATAAAAAAGTAGCAATTCACGTCAAAGAAGGAAATAAAATAAAAAAGTAGCAATCCAAGCCAAAGGAAAGAAATAAAGAAATTACAATTCAAGTCAAATAAGGAAAGAAGTAAATATAGACAAGTTCAAGAAGGAAAAGGAATTGTAATTCCTTTCCTTGTAGAAGTTGAAGGCAAATCAAATCTATAAAAGGATCAAGAAGTTGAAGGAAAAAATTGTCTTTGCAATCACAAAAATTGAGAGAATTTTTCCAGCAAAGCCAGAACGATAGATATTGCCTATTCACGAAATATATCATCTTGAGAGCAGTATTTTCTGGAGAAAAAATGCAGGCCTTTGTTACAGAAACGCAAGGACCAGGTTCACCTTCATCACAGCAACATAAAGACCAGGTTCACGAAACCTGTTCTACTCAGAACTATTGGATATTGAAGTTTGATCAATTAAAGTCTAGGGTTATTAGTCTATATTGATTTGTGCTAGGTTTATTATTGAGTTGTAATAATTCCTAGATTTGTAAAAGAAGTGGGTTTGACTTCTTGGGAGTTGATTCTTGAGAGAATTGTAACAAGAAGTGGGTTTGACTTCTTGGGAGAGCGGTTGTGAGAATTGTAAGAAGCTGGTTTGACTTCATGGGTGGTTAGAGTTAGCAAGAGTTGACAGCTTTTGTAAACAAGAAGCGAGTTTGACTTCTTGTTGAGTTGAGAGTTTTTGATTACAGTTAATCGAAAAGGGTAGAAGTTTAGAGTTAGATTCATTGATTAACTGAGTTGTAAATCTTGAATTAATAGAAAACTTCGGTGTGGTTTTTCCCTTCCTTGAGTTAGGAAGGTTTCCACGATAAATCTTTGTTTTATTGTGTTACGACAAAATTACAAGAACCTGGTTCTTGTTCTAGGGGTAAGGTTTCTTCAATTGGTATCAGAGCAGGTTTTTTCATTAAAAGACAAACATCTTGAAAAGGATCAATGGCTGCACCACCTACACCACAGGAAGGAGCTTCACAAACTCGACCACCACTGTTTAATGGAAAGTATTATGGATGGTGGAAGAATCGCATGATGGATCATTTACTAGGAGAAAATCCAGACCTATGGGGAGTCGTGTTGGACGGTCCAACCATACCCATGAAGAATGGAATTGATGGAACCACTCAAGTACCAAAAGATAGGAAAGAATGGAATGCTGCAGATAAACTTGCAATTCAGAACAATAGTAAAGCAAAAAAGATCTTGATATGCGGAATAGGTCCAGATGAATACAATCGAATATCATCATGTCAAGATGCAAGCAATATGGGAAACTTTGCAAACTGCGCATGAAGGTAAAGAAGTCTAAAATAGATAACTTGAACAGACAATACAAACTGTTTCGAATGACAAAAGGTGAAACAATCCAAGAGATGCACACCAGGTTCACTGCTATCATTAATGAAATCTACTCACTAGGTGAAATAATTCCCAATGGGAAAACAGTCAGAAAACTTTTGAGTGTTCTTCCAGAATCTTGGGAAAGTAAAGTAGAAGCCGTTACTGAAGCCTGTGATCTAGATAAGTTACCTATAGATGAAATCATTGGAAATATCATGACCTATGAACTCAAGAAAAATCAAGAAAAGGAAATTGGAGGCAAAAGAAAAGAGAAGAACCTGGTTCTTACAGGCACAACACTAGAAAATTTTGAGGACGAAAACATTGCGTTAATGACCAAAAGGTTCTCAAGAAAGTTAAAAAAGGGACAGGTGTACCACAAAAGGAACTCTAAAAAAATCACTTAAAATCCAATAGATCAAGTATGTCACAAGTGTGGAAGTCCGGATCACTTTGTCAAGTTTTGTCCATTAAATGCTCTAGAGAAAAAGAGGAATAGTTCAGAAAAAGAAAAGGAAATTAAGAATGATAAGTACATTCCCACAAACAGAAGAATGACCAATCAAGAAGCGGATCTTTCAACGAGAAGAGTCTTTGCCGCTATGGGGGACTTATCTGAAGAAGAATTTGAGGATGGACGGTTCGAAAATCAGTCACTACTTGCAATAGAACAATCAAATAAATATAATTTTCTTGCACTCATTGCTGAAACACATTCTGAAGATGATGCTGAAGATGACAAACAAAGCAAGGTAAGTTTTCATCACGTCAAAGTAAATATTGAATCATATTCTAAAAAGGAACTAGAGTCCTTATTGAGTACTCTTATAGATGCATATCAGTCTGTCAATTCTGAAAGAGAACAAGTGATGGAAAACTATGAATCTTTAAGAGAAGTCAATTACAATCTTGAGAAACACAATCACTTTTTCAAAATAAATTAAAAAAACAGATTAAAATCTCAGAGTTCAAGGGCAAAAACTCTGCTAGTGAACTTCAATTAGCTCTAGAAGAAAAAATAAAATTGTTAACCATAAAATGTCAAGCTTTAACAGAAAGGAATAGGTTGCTACAAGAAAATCTTGATCATACCAAACTGGATCTGGAAAGAAATCTTAGATGGACCAGGTCCTCTGAAATTTTAACTCAGATTCAAGAAAGGCAAACCACTAGTCGAAGTGGGATAGGTTTTGAAAAACAGAATAATCTTGTGTCACACACTATTCACATGTATAAAAGTTTATGCACTCATTGTGGAAACTCAGGTCATTTAAAGAATCATTGTAAAGCTTTATTTGAGGCTTTTCAGAAAAATGTTAAGGTCACCAAAAAAGAAAAGACTGATACGGCTAAGAACCTGGTTCGAAATAAAAATGCTCCAAATAAAAGGTTTTCTTATTTTCCTTTATGGGCTAGAAGAAATCTTATTCATCAGTTTACTCACATAAAGGGGCCCAAGCTAATCTGGGTTCCCAAGACTAATCTTTGACTAGTGTTTCAGGTGAAGGTTAGAGGGAAAAGGCCAACTTGGTACATGAATAGGGCATGCTCCAAACAGGTGCTAAAAATGGTAGAAAATTTCCTCTCGCTCTTTGATTTTCAAGGAGGCAGTTTATTCCTTGAAAAGGATGAGAAAAATGAAAGAGTCAAAAAAAAAGTTGAAGAAAGTGACATGATATCAAACATCTTTAATGATGCAAATTTAGGGAACACTGCATATGAACCTAGTTCACATTTAACAATCATTGATGCAACTGCAACATGAATTACTACTAATCTATGGTTCTGGAGATTGGGGGAATAATAGAGCAATCGGGACAGTAAGAGTATGCTACACCTTTAGGGGGAACTTTGTTGTGTGAACATGGTCCTTGTTGTTCATTGGAAGGTATTAAAAATTGACAAGGGTTGATTCTCTATGACAGCTTGAGATTCGTTTGATCTTGGAGAATATGATGATGCGACATTCTCATGAAGGCCTTGAATATGAAAAACTTGAGAAAAATCATTCAAAGCATGGTCTTATCGAAACAAGTTGATGCATTATCATGATTTCCTTTAATAAATGGCTAGTAAACGAATAATCTTATGCTTGAGTTATTATACAATGAATATCTGTTAACTCAACCTCGTACTGTAACAGGTACACACTCAAATCACATCTCAAACAATGTTTAGAAAGTCTGCGGATGTTATCTCTTCTCTTTGCTAACACCATTAAGTAAATTATGAAGAAATACAAAAAAAAGGGAACCTGGTTTCTCTGTAATACTCAGGTATGTACCATCCTTTTTCAATGCATTAATTTACTGAGTTTGGTTCAAACATAAGCACTAATGAACCTGGTCGATCATCAAAAATTCAACTTTCTTAAAGATCACCAAGAACCCTCTTTGACAATAAGCATCGTTCAATCTCAAACTGCTCTAATGATGAAAATCTCAGTATTGAAGTCACTCATGCTTTAATTTAGGGGGAACCTTGCTTTACCACCCACATCTGAACCAGGTTCACAAACTCCAAATTGATATTTCATCCATTCCAAGTGTATAACTTGTTTATCTCTCAGGGGGAACAATTCTCACAGAAATAATTTGTTGCTTGCTTTCATTATTGATAAACACATCTCTTTGTGCACCAAAATGTGATGAATCTCTTACTGGTAGTTGGTACTCCTTCAAAGTTGTCATCAAGAAAAAGGCTATAAAAAATCATGGAGGAATGAAAATGTTACGGAGTAGAGTTAAAAAAAAAGGTGATGATGTATCTCATGTTTCTCTTGATGAGATTTTACATTCTAAGAAAACTGATCAGAATAAAGAAGCTGGTGCACAATGGGCATACTGAAAAAAATTATCAATGGCAGTAAACATCCCTTTCTTCCTCACTTTAGTAATCTTTGTCCCAATCCTTATCCTCAAATTTTAGACTCTTTTGACTCTTTGATGTGCTTATGTCTGTCTCATACTCATGATATTATATGTTTTTGATTAAGGGCATAAACTGGTACATATTTGTTTATTTCGTTTCTCATTGAAGATCTTAATTGTGTATGAGTTTAAGATGACTAATATCCTCATATTAATTAACCATTTTGTTAGCAGAATTGTACTTGAAAGTGTTGCCCAAGTGGCTATGAGTTAAAAATGATATTGCACTCATTGAATGTTATTCGAGTTCTTTGGTTATTGGTTTTCAATGATGCCAAAAAGGGGAAATTATATAATGTTGATAGACATATGCATAGTTTGTGATCATCAAAAAGGGGGAAATTGTTGGGGAATGAGAAAACATGAAGTTTGTAGTTTTGATGGATGACAAAGAATTGAAGTTTTGATCACTAACAAAGAGTCTTGATGTGTAACAAATCATTGGTTATCATCATCAAAAAGGGGGAAAATGTTGGGAAGTAGGAGAACAAATAAAGTAGTTTTGATGATTGATAAAGTGAAGGCATGGTGTCGTATGTGTACAATTATGAGAGATTGCGGCGAAGAAGAAAAAGTATTGAGGCAAAGAAGAAAAAGTGCAGAATTGTAAAGAAGGAAACAAATATAGAAATAAATAAAGAAGGAAAGAAAGAAATAAAAAAGTATCAATTCAAGTCAAAGAAGGAAAGAAATAAAAAAGTAGCAATCCAAGCCAAAGGAAAGAAATAAAGAAATTACAATTCAAGTCAAATAAGGAAAGAAGTAAATATAGACAAGTTCAAGAAGGAAAAGGATTTGTAATTCCTTTCCTTGTAGGAGTTGAAGGCAAATAAAATCTATAAAAGGATCAAGAAGTTGAAGGAAAAAATGTCTTTGCAATCACAAAAATCGAGAGAATTTTTCCAGCAAAGCCAGAACGATAGATATTGCCTATTCACGAAATATATCATCTTGAGAGCAGTATTTTTTGGAGAAAAAACGCAGGCCTTTGTTACAGAAACGAAAGGACCAGGTTCACCTTCATCACAACAACATAAGGACCAGGTTCACGAAACCTGTTCTACTCAGAACTATTGGATATTGAAGTTTGATCAATTAAAGTCTAGGGTTATTAGTCTTTATTGATTTGTTCTAGGTTTATTATTGAGTTGTAATAATTCCTAGATTTGTAACAAGAAGTGGGTTTGACTTCTTGGGAGTTGAATCTTGAGAGAATTGTAACAAGAAGTGGGTTTGACTTCTTGGGAGAGAGGTTGTGAGAATTGTAAACAAGAAGTGGGTTTGACTTCTTGGGTGGTTAGAGTTAACAAGAGTTGACAACTTTTGTAAACAAGAAGCGTGTTTGACTTCTTGTTGAGTGGAGAGTTTTTGATTATAGTTAATCGAAAAGGGTAGAAGTTTAGAGTTAGATTCATTGATTAATTGAGTTGTAAATCTTGAATTAATAGAAAACTTCGGTGCGGTTTTTCCCTTCCTTGAGTTAGTAAGGTTTCCACGATAAATCTTTGTTTTATTGTGTTATGAAAAAATTACAAGAACCTGGTTCTTGTTCTAGGGGTAAGGTTTCTTCAAAGTTCATTGAATAGAGGTGACTAAATATGAAGTACTTTCCAACCATCAGTAAAATATATAATCATAATGAATGAAAAATGTCATGAGATGCAATCCAATATGACACCATGAAATGATATGCCTCAAAATACCAATTGTGCTCTCTCAATCGTATATATTGAGAGTTCCTGACTCATGAGAGACTCACGAGATCCATCTACTGACACGGACGATCTCCACTTGTCTGTGCGGACGATTTTACTGTACTATCATAAATTAAATAAATTTCGCACGGACAATCTTCACGTGCTCAAATTATAATCATAGCTTCTCCATCTCAGAGACGATCTCCACGTGGCCAAATAATCATAACTCGATCTCAACACGAATGATCTCGACGTGTTAGATCTTTATTCATACTCAATCTCATGTCAATGCATGTGCAGAATATGATATCAAATAAAGGTGATGATGAAACATCTCAATACATTAAATGTCGCAATGAGATATAATCACCTCAATTATCACAATAATATGTGTTCAGTAAAGAATATAATCACACATAATAAATAAAGTCAATAATATATCGGCTAATGCCCATATGCTTTGGCATTCTCGTATTACAATCCATATTCTATAGTAATAAACTTTGCCTTTAAAAGATTGATACTTGTACCATTTTCAATCCATCACACACAAACAATTAATCGCGTTACCTTTACTATCCCTTTTCATCATTAGAATTAATCAAGGTGGACAAGTCAACCCTTCACCCAAGTCCTATTACTCCCAAACACATATCGCAAGGAAATACGCAAATTTCATACACTTAATAAGGGTTTAGAAATTCACTTGCCTCGATCAATCAAGAATTCACTTCGAAACTTGAGCCTTCTCCTTTCGTTGAACTTCCAACAAAAAGCAATCTATTCAAATAAATAGCCACAATAAGATTTCAAAACTCACAACACTCATATTACACTATATTTATCCTTGAACCAAAAATTCACCCAAGTTTATGATTAAGTTCCTAAATCTTGATGTCAATTAACATTTTAATTATCATATTTTCCATATTTCAAATCTAGGATTAAGTTCCAATTTTTCGAAATAATACAACGCAATAATTTTCATATAATATAATATCACTAATATTTAATTGCATATAATAATAATAATAATAATAATAATAATAATAATAATAATAATAATAATAATAATAATAGTACCTACACTTTGATATTTTGTTAAATAATTATAACAATAAAATAATAGAAAGACCCAAATAGTTATTAAGTTACATACAATATATATTGAATGGAGAAAACGTAAAAAACATACGTAAAAACCACCTGGGCACCTTTCCATACATAAAAACCACCTGTGCATTTTTTTAATTTTTCAAATTTCAACCTCTCAAATGGAAAGGAATTTGGTCAATTAATGACGACTTTCAGATTTTATCCCCACTAAAACTTCCAAAACAAACCACCGCACTCCTTCCGATTTCCTTATTTAACGAGCATATTATAATAAATAATATTAGATTAGCTAATTATCGATTCAAATAAACGTAGCAATATATTCTCATCGAAAAGCATTTATTGTTCACGCTCTTTTTGTTATTCTTTTTCTCACACAACTCAATCAACTGAATAACGATAATATGATCTCATATATATGGTTTAGTATAAAGATTTAAGAGTGATTAATATAATTACACAATAACAAATATGATATGTAGTTACGAAATTATTAGCTATGATATCAAATTCGTCACTAATTATTCGTTTTTAGTGACAAAAATTTACTTTTCATGCTTAAATATATGACATACATATTTTTAGTGACGAAACATAAAAATTCATAGTAAAATTTTGTCCACTAAAATTTCCCACCAAAAAATTAATTGACTTCATTTGTTTGGTAGTGTTAGTAACGAATTTAAAGTTATCTATGACACATTATTTTGTCACTAATAATGTATCTAATTCATGAAAAATATATGTTATCTTATAATTTATTAAATTTTGATTGAAAAAATTCATCTAAAAAAACATGTTGTTATAATATCGACAAATTAGAATTCACAGTTAAATATTATAAATTTTAGCTATGAAAATTAAAATTTAATTATGACATTTATTTCACATAATTCAGAAGCAATTTTAACCCTTTTCCATCTCCTTTAACTGTAATTTTCGATTGTGCAATGCTCTTGCTGGTTATTGATTGCCAGAAGTTAAGGATCTAATTTAGATGGTATGAACTTTTCAGTTTCTCCTTGAGTTTCACAGTGAGCTTTCGTGGCAGTTTGAGGACTGATTTTAATAGAAATTTTATATCACGATCTAAATTATCATGAATGGCGCCCACACTAATTCTTTAATGGGAGGACTAACTACTAACTCAACTTAAGCCGTCATGAGTAGTTATGAAAATCAAATTATGAAAGAAACAACTAAAAGCAATTTAAAATTTGTTTGAGTTTTCATAAACTCAATCAATAGTTAAAACATTGCAAAATTTAAGCACTTGAAACGGAAAGTGGAAGTACAAAACTTTAATTAGTCAATAATGAGGATGCAACTGCGAAAGCTAGAAAACACAAGCTAATAGTTTACTGTATGTGTCTTAAGATATGGATAAGAAGATGTCAGAAGAATCCATGGCAACTTAAAAGTAATTTATCCTTAAATTTGAAGATCATGCTTCCTTTAAGTGAGGTCTCGTATCAATCGTCTGAATATGTTTGCACTCTATAAGAAAAAAGCAAATACAATATCAATAAAGACCATATTATACTTGTAGGATTACATATCTAGTTTCAAGCATACATAATTAATATAATTTTATTCTTTTTATGCATAATTTTCTTAATTGTTATCTTCGTTGTTAATATATTTTAAATTAGTTTATACTTTTCAATGTTTAGATATATTATTTGATTTGGACTTCTAAACAAATATGATTTTTTTTTATTTTGTAGTCGAACGGAAGTCACAGTTACACCAAGTCAAAAATTTTAACAATTTACTTTATAAATATCTTAATTTGTATCCAAATAACTACAGGCTTGAATTTTATCAGACTGAATATATTGATATTTCAATAAAAATATTTTATACTAATATAAAATTAACCGCGCAATTTCTAAGATGGTTAGCTTAACACATGAAAATCAAATACAATATGATGGCTTTCTCTTCTAAAGGCAGGGGTTAAGATACCATTGCGGCATTAAGTAAGGAATTTGAGGAAATCAATGCGCATCCACTTCGTCGTCTCAACCTATTTATTTGCAATAGGTAGAAAAGATTCCGCCCTTCTAGCCTCGAGTAGTGGACTTCACATTTAATTAACATTTATAATTTACAACTTTCAAACCTGTGATCTAGGTAAAAGTAAAAATATATTTGATCTCTTTTTTAATTATTGTGTAATTTTAAAAAAATTGAAAAAACTAATTAATTGAAATTGAAATAGAAGAATCAATTTTATCTTAGTGTATTTTGGTTTATAAATTTGATAAACCAACATATTAGGTTTAATTATTTTTAATGAAATACCAAATCAATCCAACATATGATTTTACAAAGAATATACTGTTATAATTAATTCTATCGTTTTTATAGGTTGAATGTTATTATACAAAAATAAATAATATAAAAAAATAATTACTTTTTGAAGAAAATCAGTCCATTATAAAAAAAAATATCACCCTAAAAAAAATCACCGTCATAAAGAGATTTACAAAAATAAAAATAACTTTAATTAAATGAGTTGATTAAAATAAATAAATAAATATGACATATGATATGAACACGTGGAAGTAGTGTAATGTTTTTTTTCTTATATAAACACCAAAACAATTTCAGTTACTTCACTCTTCTGGCTCTTTCCGCCTAAGTGTGAAATGCACTGAGCTAAGCTACCTCTTAAATTTCTTGTACTCTCATTCTCACCGATTCAATCCACATTTTTCATATTTGTTGCTGAGGAGACAGAATTTCAGAATGGACGGAGGTGATACTTATCAAATGGTGAAAGATGATTCCGGCGACATCGCCGGCGGTGGTGAAACGGTCACCATCAAATCCGATGTGTCAAGGACTCCAAGTTATCTGTTCAAGTCAGCCTTGATTCCAGCGTTGGATTATTCAAGTCCATCCTTTCCCAGCCGACTGATATCCCTGCTGAGGAGCAGAAAGTTATCTATAACGGCCGGATCTTAAAGGATGATCAAACCCTAAAAAGCTGTGGTAATATCTAATTACTCTTATCTAAATATTTTTGTGCTACTTTATTAGTAATGCTGAATTTTTTGTGTTTACTTTTTATTACTCATGTTGCTGATCAACCAATCAAATGTACCTCAATTACGAACTTGTTAGGGTTTGTGATATTAATGTTGTAAACATTGTTCTTTATTGGTGTTAAAAAATAATTATTTAAAAGAATATTTGTATGTTTTGTAACTTGTATGTTATATAGAGGTGCATGTTAAATATCTGAAAGTTCAGATTCTTTTTGGGCTTTAATTACTGAATGTAGAGAACATAACTATACTTCGGTTGGATTGGGATTGTATGCTAATGCATTTTCTTGTTCTGAGGTGTAATTTGAATTATTTGTTCATTGTGGAAAATAATGCATTGAGAACTGTTTTAACAAGAAAAAGAAAAAATGCATATAGAAGTAGTTTCCTGAAATGGAGGAGAATCTGGTTTTGGAAAATAATTCATTGGAACTATTAGCGGGTGTTGAGATTGTGGATATTCTTAGAATGTAGAAGTATCTTCTTTGACGGTTGTGAAGGAGATATCCTGCAATTGAAGGGAGTAGTAATTTTTGAAAGCCTACATTCGATTCCTACGTACAATACTTGACGTCATGAGCTCATTCGCTCCATCTTGATAGGTAGGATTACGTTGACAAAATATTCCTTAATTTCTCGATTTAGAAGTGCAAATTTAATCTCTGTGTGCAAATTTAACCTCTTTGTTTGTGTTCTTTCCAGAATAGATGGAAATAATCGATAAGTTGTGTGTTAATGCATTAGGACCAAATTTCGATTCTAATAGATTTAAAGTCTTGCTTATTTGTTACAATATACTCCCTAATCTGGCATGTTTTGTCTTGGGATAAGAAATAGGTAAAGGTCAATAAGTGGAAAAAAGTAATATAGAGGATGATGCAGTGGTATTGGGGTTTATTAGGCTTTTATTAGAGTATGAAGCTGTGTACGTGGATCTGCAATAGCAAGGAATCTGCATATTTGTTGCAGTTCAGTTTCCATTTTACTACGTAGATTTGATTTAGCATGTATTCTCTTGTCTTTAACATGATGCTACTTAATGCCAATTATGTTGATCTTATTCATGATTGATTACTTATAACCACATAACATTCTGGATTGAGCTTTGGAATCTTATACTATCAAGTTGCATGGAGCTTCTATTTTATCTGCTCTCTTGTTGCATGTTATCAACTGTCAGAATAAGAATCACAGTAAATATAATTTTAATATTTGTGGCGAGCAGGTCTGGAGGCAGACCACACAGTTCATCTTATTCGAGATTCTGCCGCAGCTGCTTCTGCTAGTGCAACCAATGTCGTAAATCCAAATGTTAATCAGGATGCTCCCAGGGTTGCTGTTCCCACTACAGGGGGGCTGTTTGTCAGAGTCGGTGGAGGTCCACGACTTGGAAGTAAAGGTGGTTCGTTTGGAGCTGGACTTCCAGATTTTGAGCAGGTCCAACAACATGACTCCAACATGATGAGAGAGATATTGAATATGCCTCTAGTTCAGGATCTAGTGAATGACCCAGAAATCATCTACAACTTTATCATGAACAGTCCTCAAATGCGAGAGTATGTGAATCTTAATCCCAAGATCCCACACATATTCAATGACCCTGCTATATTTCTCCAGACATGGGAGGCTGCACGTAATGAACTCATGCATGAGACGATAAGAACTATTCAATGGTCATTGAGCCACACTGAATCGTCTCCTGAGGAATTTAACATGCTAAGGCACATGTATGAGAATGTCCAAGAGCCATTTCTGAATGCAACAAGCATGGCTGGAGATACAAGAAATTATTCAGGGACAAACCCGGTCGTGGCTCTTTTGGGAGCCCAGGAACAAGGCAGAAACCGGTCAACTAACCCTCCAGCTACTGGTTCTGACACAACTGCTAATCCTCCTGCTCCAAACTCGAACCCACTTTCGGATCCTTGGGCATCAGCTGACTGTAAGTTTCTAGCAAGTTTGTGGATCTAATTCTATTTGCCGCTAGATTTAACCTTGTTACTTCATCTCCTATCTTGTTCACCAGGGTCTTCTGCATATTAAAAGAAACTTTTTATCTCTTTCATATTTCTCATTCTGGAGATGCTTTCATGCATCTTCACTACTTGGGTGCCATGAAGTCATCATACTCATGCAATTTGTGCTTAGAACTTGAACATTTGAACACCTGTTCTCTGTAGCTACTTTTTTTCTTTGTTTTTCTCTGGTAAAAATATTTCAAAGTTTAGCACAATTTTGTTAGGATTTCTTAAAAACAGTTTTATACTTTTAACTATATCAGTTAATGTCTTATGTATGTAGCATTCATTATCTTCATTCCCCCCTTCCCCCTTTTTCAACTATTTTTGATAAGCGGGGTATTGTCTTTTTTCTCTATTTTGCAGTTGGAGGTGCCCAAATGAATACCGCTCCCAGATCAAATGCTTCTAGGAATATTTGGGGACCCTCTCCTGATGGTTTGGATGACATAGCAGATTTGCAGCGAATGCTAGGTGGCATACCTAGCGCCTCTTCTGAAAATCAGTTAATAGGATACCCATCCATCTCGCAGATAATGCAGCACATAAACCAGGTATTTATTTATTTAATTTGTACTAAATCTTACAAACAGTCATCGAGTTTAAGGTTTTATTCTTTTTTCTTCTGGTTTTCTTTTTTTGTTGTTTGTGATGGAGAATTTCTTGTCAAGCTTCTCATTTCTTGAGTATCTTGGTGGTTAGATTATGGGGTTCGACCCCAACTCTCATCCTGGGGATATGATGCCAAATCCTGAATTAATTCATCAGTTGATGTCCTCTGAGAGGATGCAGGTAAAGAATTTTTGCATGCTGTCTTTAAGTTTTGCTTGTTGGAATTGTAGAATGTGTAAGTGGTGCATGCAGTGTGGCAAATCTAGAAAATCGGGTATCACTCTCTTTTTGATACATAAAGGTTAATGATAACTTTGAACTCAATGAGGTAAAAGTTCTGTTAAAAATATGTTTAGAGCCTGTTTGGATTGGCTCTGGGCTTTTAGCTTATAAGCCAAAAGTCATACTATTTTTGCCACACTGCATGCACCACTTAATAACACTTTTTTGTTTTACACATATACTACAAAAGTGCTTTAAAAGTATTTTGGCTTAAAAATACTTAAAATAAGTCAACCCAAACGGACACTTAGTAGATTTGTCGCAAACTTACACCTAGAGGTAAATAAGTTAAATTACAGCTTAAAAAGGTATAAGTATGACTCCTTCCATTTTTTATTTGTTTAGTTTTGACTTGGCATGAAGTTGTAGAAAGTAAGGAAGAACTTTGTGTGGTCTTAAACTAAAGATAGGTAGAATTCCATAACATCCTTTAATCTTGTGGTCTTGAACATGTGAAAAGTTAGAACTAAAAGAGTTGTCATAACATGAAAAAGACATTCTTTTTTCAATAGACTAACAAAGAAAGTAGGACAAACAAATTGAAATTCAGGGAGTATTAGAAATTTGCTTAGTAGAATTGGTGCAGAAAGAGCTTTTGCAGATTGATATAGTGAGAACTTGAATCAGATTGTTTTAGAGAGATTGTCAAAGATGCACCAAGAGGTCACAGGCTAATCAATTGAGTTTATAAGTGTCTCTATGTGTTGAAAATGTAGATGCGGTCTTAGTGGCTTAGTATAACCATTCTCATTAGTGGTCGTACTGATTACTGAAATGGCACTAAATATTAATGCTGGGCATCTGTAAGGAAAAAGAATAAAAACATTTACTATGAAAAACAAAGGAGAAAATAGCAACAGAAAAAATCAAACAAAAAAATATTGTCTATTTGTTATTCGTTTCTCTTATTGGACACCATTGAGCTACTTTCAACCCTTGCAATTACTTTTTAGATTCATTTTCTTACTAATCTAAATAAGCTAAGCTCCGACAATGTTAATTTATCAAAAATAAACTTCACAGATTTTAGTGTCAAGTATGACATGATAGACACTGTCCTTCAGATTTTATTATTTCAATACAAAACTATACTTCATATTTTATTAGTTATGTGTCTACAGACTTTATTGTTCATTGAAACTGTTTTCATAATCATTTCATTAAATATTAGAATATTAATATGTCTATTTATTTCTCTTGAAAATGATGTATGTTTTTATGTCATATTATTGTTAAGTGTCACTGATTCATCAAACATGTTTTCTGAGCACAATATAAGACATTCCGGATTGAACATTTTTCATCTATATAATTTAAAAGTCATTATATTGCCCATTTGGAGGTACCAAGGGTTTAAAAGAGAATCCTTTTGATATGTGTCTGGAAATAATTTTTTTTTTGACAAAAAGATTGCGTTTTATTCATCTTCAACAAAAAGACGCGTGATTTTATTCATATGTTTCTGGACATAGAGCATGATGTGTGCATAGTTCTTCGGGTATGTTCTTCCTTCATTCCTTTCTATTTTTTTACAATCGTTCTTTTTCCTTTTAGGAATATCTGGTACAACAAGGGCTATTTCCTTACCTTGATCAGCCGCAATCAAACCAGTAAGTCTTGACATATATTTATGGATTTTCACTTGGCTGGAGAATCTCACACCTCCTGATTCAGCTGATATGATGATATGCATCTCCTTGTCTCATTATTAGTCATTGTTTCTTGTCCTACAAGTCACCAAAGGAAAAAGAAATATTACTTAGATTCATATTTCACTTGCCAAAAAATAGTCTAAGCCTTTCTAATTAGGTGGGATAGAAGATAAACTTGTGAGTGGCTCGAGATTTTTACTCTGATTATTTGGATCAATGGGGTAATTTTCTGCCTTGCGTCTATCACTTCTGACAGTATCTTTTCCGCATGCAGAGAACATGATCAGGACGAAGCTGACGAAACATGTAATATTTCATTCTCTATATTTCCCAATTTGATATCCTTGTAACTGTAAATATACCCTAAGGTTTGGAGGGAATGATCTCTTGATTTAGGAGCAAATAAATCCTCTTACAATATTTTACAAATGTTACTTAAGTCTAGTATTTTAATGCAAAACTGGCCTATTAGGAACAATACACTTCATATTTTTGTGATGCACATTATTTGTGATGTTTCATATCAATGGAAAACTTCACTGTATTGTTACATCGTATATGAAATTTGAGATTTTACAAGGGCGACAGAACTGATTAGGATTTATAACTGTTAGGAGTTTATTTTTTTGTTAAAAATATCGATTGAAATTTATAGGTTGAGAATGCGGGTTTGGTGGAGATATAGAAGACACAAATTCAGATAAAATATATGAATGTCAGAAATGAACTGTACAAAAGAGTGATATTAGTATGAAAATAACGAGATGAGATATAAATTTGTATCCGGAAAAGGTGGTTTATTATGGGGACCTGTATAATACTATTTTACACTTATGAATAAGCTAAAGAAAGGTTGGATGATGAATGCTTATTTTAGATGATACTCTTTAATTGGTGAAATTAGCGAGAAAGTCAACTGAGGTTGGAACAGTTGGAACTATGACGAAGCATTCTGGTTTTAGCCTTTTATTTAGGTTAATTAGAAATAAAACAAACTACCTATAAAAAGTAGAAATTTGACAAACTATGTTCACTGCAAGTTATAATAAGAACAGTCGAATGAGATCACTAGATGAGATAGTGGTGCCCAAATGTAGAGAGTGGAAATATTTGCTCTCATATTTGAGGAGAATGATATGATTGATGAAGATGTGACACAAGCTAAAAGAGGATTGTGGAAACGGAGGAGTGCTAAGACAGTTGTGTTATATGTGAATGCTTAACAAAGTCAAACACAAGTTGTATGCAACGGCAGCGAGATCAGAGATGTTATATGGGAGTGATTGCGAGTAATGTTAATCCATGTGTATCCACAAGATAAATTTCCTAAAAATTGCGTGGATATATAGTCATACGGGGTCATTAAGATTAGAATTATCACATCTGACCCAAAAAAACACATGATAAGATGAGAGTCTGGCTTTCTATGTTCTATGTAGACCTCCACATGCATTGGTCAGTATGTGCAAAAACATGATGATTGAAGGTAATAAAAGAAGAGAGAGATTGAAAGTTGTATTTGAGAGACTTGTAGATCTCGACATCAATATGAATTTGATGTCAGATCATAATACAATAGAAGCAAAGAATCTATACATGAGTTACTCTTTTATCAGGTCAAGTCTTTGGTAGGAATCTCTTTTTGTTGTTGGATACTTGTTTGCTCGACTAACGGGATTAAGAGAGTCTAGTTCTAGGCAAAAATCTTAGTGTTTATTTTTTAGATTTAGGGAATCTAATAATTGTGGGTGATTTTAACTCACATCAACGGTGGGTGACTTTAATAATTGCAGAATATCAGAACGGGGCAATGGAAGTGGCGAGGAACGTGGTTGATAGTACTCTAGAGAGGGCAAGTTTGCATGAATTCCCCGGATTAAATAATTGTTAGTTTATTCTCGTCTTTCTCTTTCTCTCTCTATATATCTTGGACTTAACTCGGATGCTCATATTCCTGTTGACATCTTATTGCAGTAGGCCCAGAGGAATTATATGGTATGCTGTTTCTCCAGGTCGTTAGACTACATCGGATTCTTCGACAGTGAAGAAGCACTTATTGCCGTGGAGGAACTTGAAGAAGACAGTGGAGAGTAGTGTTTGTATATTCTCTTTTTATGACTATATATATAGAGAGAGATCAAGATGAAACTGTTGATGTAGACAGAAGAAAAGGAGATTGGTGGAGGAACTAGTTCTTCAGTTCATTGTACACGCTATGTTAAATTGTTCATTATCATATGATTTATTGCCTACTTTCCTGTAGCATTTTGTTTTTGCTTTTCTAGGTGGATTCAATTTGATCATAGAGTTTCCATGCTACGACTATGCTTCGAAAAAGGGTCAAAAATACCTCTAACCTACCCAAAAAACTCACAAACATTTTTATCTAAAAATACCGTCAATTACTCATTATTTTTGGTGCAAATATACTCCTCTTCCCCCCCCCCCCCTTGATTCAAAATTGCCTTCAACTTTGTTATAATATTAATAATGTTGCATCTAGAATTCAGTAATTTTCCTTCAACAATCTATATATCCATAGTCTTAATCCTCAATTTTCCTATTAATCAAAAGTGATACAAAGATTTACATCGCCTTTTAATTCTTAGATTGTTATTAATGTTAAATATGTCTTGTTTTAAAACCCGGTTAATTTTGATTCTCATATTTCATAATTGTGGCCGGCAATTGCATTATTAAAGTTGATATTTGGTTGCATAGGATTTCTAAGAAATTGTAGGACTCACGAGATACATATATCGACACGGACGATCTCCACATGTTTGTTCAGACGATCTCAATGCACTATCATAAATTAAATAAATTTCGCACAGACAATCTTCACGTGCTCAAATTATAATCATAACTTCTCCATCTTAGAGACGATCTCCACGTGGCCAAATAATCATAACTCGATCTCAACATGAACGATCTCCACGTGTTAGACCTTTACTCATACTCAATCTCATGTCAATGCATGTGCACAATATGATATCAAATAAAGGTGATGATGAAACATCTCAATACATTAAATGTTGCTATTGTTGGGTTTTAGCAAGTGTGAATGTGAAAAGAAAAGAGAGAATATGAAAGTGAGGGAACTACTTTGGAGGGAAAATGAAAAGTCATTTGCAAAGTGCAAATGAAAAGTCATTTCTCCCATATCGGCAAAAGAAATGTAAATTGTTGTCCTTATAGAAGGAAACACTTCCATTACTTCTTAAAAGAGCTAAGAAGAAGATGCCCCCTCGCGGCGTCGTCGTCATTGCTCGCTCGACTTTGGCTTTGGCTTTGGATTTGGATTTGGTAAATGATGTGATTGATTGATAATTTTTTTGGACAAAATTTATTTAATCAGTTTTTGTTAAATCAAATAAATCCTATTAATATTATCTCTTATAAATTTGCGGGTAACGGTAACATTCCAAAAAGTCGTTACTTTTACGAAAAGTCGTTACTTTCCAAAAAGTAGTTATTTTCCTAACAGACACATTTTTTTGAAAAGTTGTTATTTTTTCCAAAAGACACAACTTTCTGGATAAAATGGGTCTGAACAGATTTCACTCAACAGACATGTTCCTTGCTGAAAATGGCTATAAAAGGAAGTCAATTTTTTGATTTTTCAAACATTGAAAATTTTTTCTTTCTCTGCATTTATTTTTCTCTCAAATAAAAATCAAAGTGTCGATCGACTGAGTCTGTGTGACTTGTTGCTGTTCTTAAGTTCGTTGAAGTTAAAGAAGTTTGAGGTACCGCTATTTATTTAACAGGTTTAATCCGTTTTATCTTGGGAGAAATTAATCCATAACCTTGGGTACAGTGAGGGGATTAAATTTCTTAAGGACACACGGTAGTTTCTGTGGACTCGGATTAATTCTTGTATTTTATATTTTTTCTGCTTCATCTTATTTCTGTTTCTGTTTATTAACCTTATAAATACAGGTTATTGTAAGGATAACAATCTTAAGAAATTTAACAGTTTCTGTATTTGAGGTTTCTGGAGATTAAAACCTTTATGGTTTTCTACTCTGCTTGAATTTTTAAAATTCATTCTATTAACGATTAAAAGAACATAAAAACTTTATCGTTAAATCAGAAACAATTTGTGTAAAGATTTGTTCTTTACTGTTAGTATTTTAAATATTTAATTTATCTGCTATTTGTGACAGAAAAAAAATGACTAATTCAAGTCAAACAAATGCTGGAACAGTAAGTGTTGCAATAACAACGGTTGCACATAATTGTTCAAATGTTGCCTTAGCACCGGCTGAGAAACCTGCAAAGTTTTCCGGAGTCGACTTTAAGAGATGGCAGCAAAAGATGTTCTTCTATCTCACTACGCTGAGTCTGCAGAAGTTCATCAATGAGAATGTTCCTGTTATGTCAGATGAAACTCCGGCTGATGAACGATTCTTGGTAACAGAAGCATGGACACACTCTGATTTTTTGTGTAAAAATTATATTTTGAGTGGTCTGCAAGATGATCTGTACCATGTGTACAGCAATGCCAAAACCTCAAAAGAAATCTGGGATGCTTTAAAAAAGAAGTACAAAAAAGAAGATGACAGAATGAAGATATTCACTGTGGCAAAATTTCTGGACTATAAGATGATAGACAGTAAGACTGTCGTCACCCAAGTTCAAGAATTGCAGGTCATAATCCATGATCTCCTTGCTGAAGGTATAAATTTATTTAATGCCTATGTTAGAAATATTAAGTTTTCTCTTAATACTCACATAACCTTTAATGTAGGATTGATTGTGAATGATGCTTTTCAAGTGGCTGCAATTATTAAAAAGTTACCTCCATTGTGGAAGGACTTTAAAAACTACTTGAAACACAAACGCAAGGAGATGACTATTGAAGATCTCATAGTAAGGTTGAGAATCGAAGAGGATAATAAGGCTGCAGAAAAGAGGTCACGTGGTAATTAAGCAATATCTGGAGTAAATTTTGTTAAAGAAGATCCCATAAAATTAAAGAAAAGAAAGAAAGCATCTGGTCCAAAAAGCAATCCTCCTAAGAAGAAATTCAATGGAAACTGCTTTAATTGTGGTAAACACGGTCATAGGGCTAATGAATGCCGGGGTCCTAAGAAGGACAAAAAAAAGAAGGATCAAGCAAACTTGGCTAAATCCAAAGGAGAAATGGACGATCTCTATGCAATGCTTTCAGAATGTAACTTGGTTGGAAATCCAAGAGAATGGTGGATAGATTCTGGTGCCTCATGCCATGTTTGTGCCAACAAAAAATTATTTTCATCATATACTCCATCACTTACAAATGAAAAATTGTTTATGGCAAACTCCGTTGTTGCAAAGGTGGAAGGAACTTGCAAAGTCCTATTAAAGATGACATCAGGCAAGGTGGTGACTTTGAATAGGGTCTCATATGTTCCAGAATTGAGAAAGAATTTAGTTTCAATTCCAGTTCTGATCAAGAATGGATTTAAATGTGTATTTGTTTCTGATAAAGTAGTAGTAAGCAAAAATGATATGTATGTAGGAAAAAGCTACCTTAGTGATGGCCTTTTCAAACTCAATGTAATTGCAGTTGATATGAATAAAGATTTTTCTTCTTCTTACTTGCTTGAGTCTAAATGTTTATGGCATGAACGTTTGGGACACGTTAATAACAAAACCTTGCGAAAACTGATTTACCTAAATATTTTGCCAAAATTTGAGTGCAATAAATCAAAATGTCAAATTTCTGTTGAATCTAAGTATGCTAAGCATTCTTATAAATCCGTTGAAAGGAATTCAAATCCTTTAGAATTGATTCACACTGATATTTGTGACATGAAGTCAACACCATCACGTGGTGGGAAAAAGTATTTCATAACTTTTATTGACGATTGCACTAGATATTGTTATGTCTATTTGCTAAATAGTAAGGATGAAGCAATAGATGCATTTAGGCAATATAAAACTGAAGTTGAAAATTAGTTAGATAAAAAGATCAAAATGATCAGAAGTGATAGAGGTGGAGAATATGAATCTCCATTTGCAGAAATATGTTTAGAAAATGGAATAATCCATCAAACTACTGCTCCCTACACTCCTCAGTCTAATGGAATTGCAGAAAGAAAAAATCAAACTTTAAAAGAAATGATGAATGCATTACTTATAAGTTCAGGTTTACCACAGAACTTATGGGGGGAAGCTATCCTTACAGCAAATCAGATACTTAACAGAGTGCCTCACTCAAAGACAAATGTAAATCCATATGAGAAATGGAAAGGTAGAAAACCCAATTTGAAATATTTCAAAGTGTGGGGATGTCTAGCCAAAGTCCAAGCTCCTATACCTAAGAGAGTAAAAATAGGACCTAAGACTGTGGATTGTATATTCATTGGATATGCCACAAACAGGAAGGCATGTCGATTTTTGGTTCATAAGTCCGAACATCAGGATATTCATGATAATATAGTAATGGAATCAGATAGTGCTGAATTTTTTGAACATATATATCCGTATAAAACTAGACTTGAGTCATCTAGTGGGGGATCTAAACAACCCAGAGAAGAACCAAAAGAGAATGAACAAAATGAAGAAAGTCCAAGACGCAGTAAACGTCAAAAAACATCTACTTCATTTGGATCAGATTTTGTAACATTTCTTCTTGAAAGTGAGCCTCAAACATTCAAGGAAGCAATGTTGTCTAGCGACTCAACCTCTTGGAAGGAGGCTGTTAATAGTGAAATTGAATCAATCTTAAGCAATCATACTTGGGAGTTGGTTGATTTTCCTCCAGGGAATAAACCCTTGGGTTCAAAATGGATCTTTAAAAAGGAAGATGAAAGACGATGGAACTATTGACAAATATAAAGCAAGGCTTGTTGTCAGATGTTTTAGACAAAAACAAGGTCTTGATTATTTTGACACATACTCGCCAGTGACTAGGATTACATCAATTCGGATGTTAATTGCACTAGCTGCAGTATACGGTCTTAAAATTCATCAAATGGATGTGAAAACAACCTTCTTAAATGGAGAGATTGAAGAGGAAATTTACATAGAACAGCCTGAGGGTTTTGTAGTTCCTGGTAAAGAAAAGAAAGTGTGCAAACTTATTAAGTCACTTTATGGGCTAAAATAAGCACCAAAACAATGGCATGCAAAGTTTGATCAAATCATGTTGTCAAATGGATTTAAGATCAATGAATGTGATAAATGTGTTTACATTAAAGATACTCCAAATCAGGAAGTTATTTTATGCCTATATGTAGATGATATGCTTATAATGAGCAAAGACATTGCTAATATAAAAGCTACAAAGCGTATGCTTGCTAGTAAGTTTGATATGAAAGATTTAGGAGTTGCTGATGTGATATTCGGAATTAAAATTTTTAAAACTCCTAACGGTCTAGCATTGTCTCAAACTCATTATATTCAAAAGATACTTGAAAAATTCAAATTTTTGATGTAAATCTTCATCTTTCAAAGAATAAAGGTGAAAGTCAGTCTCAATTAGACTATGCTAGCGTATTGGGAAGCTTAATGTATGTCATGAATTGTACACGACCAGATATAGCTTGCACTATCAGTAAACTGAGTCGATACACAAGTAATCTTAATCATAATCATTGGTTGTCAATGAAGAGAGTTTTGTGATACTTAGATGACACTCAAAACAATGCTTTATATTACAATAGATATCCAGTCGTTCTTGAAGGATATAGTGATGCAAATTGGATTACTGGGTCAACTGAAACAAAATTCACAAGTGGATACGTTTTTGGTGGAGGAGCAATATCTTGTAAATCATCCAAACAAACATGTATAGCTCGCTCTACAATGGAGTCTGAATTCATTGCTTTAGACAAGGCAGGTGAAGAAGCTGAATGGCTCCGAAATTTCTTAGAAGATATTCCATTTTGGCCCAAACCAATGGCCCCTATATGCATACATTATGATAGTCAAGCTGCAATAGGAAGGGCTGGAAGCATTATGTATAACGACAAGTCTCGTCACATAAGACGAAGACATAACTCTGTGAGACAACTACTCTCTAGTGGAATTATCACAATTGACTATGTGAAGTCAAAAGATAATGTGTCGGATCCACTTACAAAAGGCCTAAATAGAGAGGGAGTTGAGAAATCATCGACGGGAATGGGACTATGGCCGAGAAGAAGTCATCGTGGCGGTAACTCTACCAGAAGAATGGAGATCCCAAGATCTAGGTTCAAGGAGATAAAACAAAGTCATTGATGATGGTTCAACATTGTCAAAGAAAAGAAAAAAATTATTATTATTATTTGATGGTTCATTCTCATGATGAGACAATGTTTAGTAACCAGGATAAAGACATAAGGACTTTTTAATGGTTTCTAAGTTTGATACAGGGAATATCAAATGGTGTATCTATGGGATAACACATTTAGAAATCACCTATCTAAGTGTGAAGTGTAAGCCGCTTCAAGGAGAATCCGATAAGGCAAGTTCTTTAAGCACTTACTATCCAAGATGTGTTCATGGCTGAAACGAACAAAACAATGAGAACTAAGAACAGTTCAAGGGTTGATTGTGTGATATATGTTGTCTAGGTATACACCAAAGCTCGACGGTTCAAAGATATTAAATCTACCGATTGACCGAGTATATCCGATATATGTTCACTACGGAAAGTTTAAAGGGAAACCTACTTATCCAGATGCGATTAACCTTTACCTACAAGACACACAAGTTTTTTCATGCATATGTTTTAACAATAGCCTTCCCCATTCATGTGGGGGATTGTTGGGTTTTAGCAAGTGTGAATGGGAAAAGAAAAAAGATAATATGAGAAGTGAGGGAACTACTTTGGAGGGAAAATGAAAAGTCATTTGCAAAGTGCAAATGAAAAGTCATTTCTCCCATATCGACAAAAGAAATGGAAATTGTTGTCCTTATAGAAGGAAACACTTCCATTACTTCTTAAAAGAGCTAAGAAGAAGATGCCCCCTCGCGTCGTCGTCGTCATCGCTCGCTCGGCTTTGGCTTTGGCTTTGGCTTTGGCTTTGGATTTGGATTTGGAAAATGATGTGATTGATTGATAAATTTTTTGGACAAAATTTATTTAATCAGTTTTTATTTAATCAAATAAATCCTATTAATATTATCTCTTATAAATTTGCGGGTAACGGTAACATTCCGAAAAGTCGTTACTTTTCCAAAAAGTTGTTACTTTCCAAAAAGTAGTTATTTTCCTAACAGACACATTTTTTTGAAAAGTTGTTATTTTTTCCAAAAGACACAACTTTCTGGATAAAATGGGTCTGAACAGATTTCACTCAACAGACATGTTCCTTGCTGAAAATGGCTATAAAAGAAAGTCAATTTTTGATTTTTCAAACATTGAAAATTTTTTCTTTCTCTGCATTTATTTTTCACTCAAATAAGAATCAAAGTGTCGATTGACTGAGTGTGTGTGACTTGTTGCTGTTCTTAAGTTCGTTGAAATTAAAGAAGTTTGAGGTACCGCTATTTATTTAACAGGTTTAATCCGTTTTATCTTGGGAGAAATTAATCCATAACCTTGGGTACAGTGAGGAGATTAAATTTCTTAAGGACACACAGTAGTTTCTGTGGACTCGGATTAATTATTGTATTTTATATTTTTTCTGCTTCATCTTATTTTTGTTTCTGTTTATTAACCTTATAAATACAGCCTATTGTAAGAATAACAGCTATGAGATATAATCACCTCAATTATCACAATAAGATGTGTTCAGTAAAAAAATATAATCACACATAATAAATAAAGTCAATAATATATCGGCTAATGCCCATATGCTTTGGCATTCTCGTATTACAATCCATATTCTATAGTAGTAAACTTTGCCTTTATAACATTGGTACTTGACCATTTTCAACCCATCACACACAAACAATTAATCGCGTTACCTTTATTATCCCTTTTCATCATTATAATTAATCAAGGTGGACAAGTGAACCCTTCACCAAGTCCTATTTTTCCCTAACACATACCACAAGGAAATACGTGAATTTCATACACTTAATAAGGGTTTAGAAAATTCACTTGCCTGATCAATCATACATTCACTTCGGAGTTTGAGCCTTCCCCTTTCCTTTAACTTCCAACTCAAAGCAATCTATTCAAATAAATAGTCACATTAAGATTTCAAAACTCACAACACTCATATTACACTGTATTTATCCTTGAACCAAAAATTCACCCAAATTTATAATTAAGTTCCTAAATCTTGATGTCAATTAACATTATTATTATCATATTTTCCATATTTCAAGTCTAGGGTTAAGTTCCAATTTTTCAAAATAATACAACGTAATAATTTTCATATAATATAATATCATTAATATTTAATTGCATATAATAATAATAATAATAATAATAGCACCTACACTTTGATATTTTGTTAAATAATTATAACAATAAAATAAAAGAAAGACCCAAATTATTATTAAGTTACATACAATATATATTGAATGGAGAAACCGTAAAAAACATACGTAAAAACCACCTGTGCATTTTTTTATTTTTTCAAATTTCAACCTCTCAAATGGAAAGGAATTTGGTCATCAATTAATGACGACTTTCAGATTTTATCCCCACCAAAACTTCCAAAACAAACCATCACACTCCTTTTTATTTTCTTATTTAACGAGCATATTATAATAAATAATATTAGATTAGCTACTTATCGATTCAAATAAACGTAGCAACAAATTCATCAAAGAGCATTTATTGCTCACGCTCTTTTTGTTATTCTTTTTCTCACATAACTCAATCAACTGGATAATGATAATATGATCTGATTTATATGGCTTTGTATAAAATTTAAGAGTGATTAATATAATTACACAATAACAAATATGATATGTAGTACGAAATTATTAGCTATGATATCAAATTCGTCACTAATTATTCGTTTTTAGTGACAAAAGTTTACTTTTCATGCTTAAATATATGAGATACATATTTTTAGTGACGAAACATAAAAATTCATAGCAAAGTTTTGTCCACTAAAATTTCCCACCAAAAAATTTATTGACTTCATTTGTTTAATAGTGTTAGTAACGAATTTAAAGTTATCTGTGACACATTATTTTGTCACTAATAATGTATCTAATTCATAAAAACATATGTTGTCTTATAATTTATTAAATTTTGATTGAAAAAATTCATCTAAAAAAACATGTTGTTATAATATTGACAAATTAAAATTCGCAGTTAAATATTATAAATTTTAGCTATGAAAATTAAAATTTAATTATGACATTTATTTCACATAATTCAGAGGCAATTTTAACCCTTTTTCATTTATTTATAACAACAGAATTCGGGGGTAAGTGAAATTTAGAAGCTTACTGCAACCTCAACACCATCTCCTTTCACTGTATTTTTCGATTATAAGCTTTAATATTTGCAACTTTCTTTAAAAGAGTATTTGTATCAATTCTGTCAAGAAAAGTTGCTCATTTCATATTGTGCAATGCTCTTGCTGGTTATTGATTGCCGGAAGTTAAGGATCTAATTTAGATGGTATGAACTTTTCACTTTCTCCTTGAGTTTCACAGTGAGCTTTCGTGGCAGTTTGAGGACTGATTTTAATAGAAATTTTATGTCACGATTTAAATTATCGTGAATGGCGTCCATACTAATTCTTCAATGGGAGGACTAACTACTAACTCCACTTAACCCGTCATGGTAGTTATGAAAATCAAATTATGAAAGAAACAACTAAAAGCAATTTAAAATTTGTTTGAGTTTTCATAAACTCAATCAATAGTTAAAACATTGTAAAATTTAAGCACTTGAAACGGAAAGGTGGAAGTACAAAACTTTAATTAGTAAATAATGAGGATGCAACCGCGAAATCTAGAAAACACAAGCTAATAGTTTAATGTATGTGTCTTAAGATATGGACAAGAAGATGTCGAAGAATCCATGACAACCTTAAAAGTAGTTCATCCTTGAATTTGAAGATCACGCTTCCTTCAAGTGAGGTCTTGTATCAATCGTCTGAATATGTCTTGCACTCTAAGAAAAAAGCAAGTGAAATATCAATAAAGACCATATTATACTTGTAGGAGATTACATATCTACTTTCAAGCATACATAATTATAATATAATTTTAGTATAACTTACATAAGTCATATAGTATAAGATTAAAATTACATTATATCCCTACTCTTTTCAATATGTCGCGCTAAAAAAGGAAACAAATCTGAAAATCTAATCAAATTTCATAAATTACGCTTACGTATCTTCTTTATCAATTAGACAGATGCTAATGCTAGCAAAACAAAGAAATTTAAAATTCAAATCCCTTCCCTTTTCTTTGTTGAAGAAACCTTTCAAAGTGATGAAGAGATACAATGTTTTGATGTGTGCAATTTTGTGTGTTGAAGATAGAAAAAGGGACCATTCTCTTAACGTAATACTTGAATCAAGAATTGATAATTCATGTTACATACAAAAAACAATATATAGAGTTGATTCAAACAATTCAGATGTGATGGTGAAGCAAATGTACATGGATAAAGCTAATTTAATGGCTGTAATGACAAAATAAAAAATAGATCATAGCTTGAATTTTTGAGTTAAAATATCTGATAACAAAAGGTATGTGACCAGAATTATTGTGTTGTAATACACTCTTTTTTTACTTTTTGAATATTTAAGTGTTAAACATTGTTAGTTACAAGTTGATACATCACTAGTTTGCTGCTTATGTGTTGACTTCTTAGATCTGTGTATCAATTTGTGGTTATTATAAAGAACCATGTACATGTTTATTCGTTCTTCTTATTATTTTTAATCTATCATTATAGAGGCATGAATAATTAAGACACATACTTTTTGTAAATGTATTTGTTAGTATATTAATCATGATACACTTCTATTTTGAACTTGATATATTACGAGTTTGTCGCAACTGTGTTGATTTTTAGATTTGTGTATCAATGCGTGGTTATTATAAAGTAACAGGTACATTTTAATTTGTTCTTATTTTCTGCAGTGCATCATTATAGAGGCATGAGTAATTAAGACACACATTTTTTTGTTTTTTTAAATATATTTATTAATATATTAATCATGATACATTCTAGTTACAACTTTATACATTACTACTTTTTCGCATATGTGTTGAATTTTAGATCTATGTATCAATTTATGGTTATTATAAAATATCATGTACATATGCCAATTCATTCTTCTTATATTTTGTAATGTATCATTATGGAGCCATGTGTAATTAAGTCATACACTTTTTTTTTGTTTGTTTTTTGAGTGTGTTTATTAATATATTTGTTATGATACATTGTTAGTTACAACTTGATACGTTACTAGTTTGTCGCATGTGTTCGATTTTTTTAGATCTATGTATCAATGTGTGGTTATTATAAAGTATCAGGTATATATTAATTCGTTCATCTTATTTTTTTTTGTAATGTATCATTATAGATGCATGAGTAATTAAGTCACAAAGATATGAAAAGTTTATATAAGTCAGTTAATGTATATCTGATAAATAAGATTTGTTGTGAACAATAATATGTTAGCCCCTAGGTTGTATTTATGGTCTATTACGAATACTGTTAATAATGTATCTTGAACTTTTTTTTTGTTTTTTTTTTATTGAAAATGATACATGAAACAATGCTTCTTTTTACTATACATGGTACACATAAAGCTATATATTAGTTTATTTTTTTGAAGATTGTTGTTGGAGATTGAAGACATCTGTTAAAAAAAATCGGATATATTTAAATTGAGGTACTACAATCGTGAACATAAAAGAATCAATGCCAGATAAGGACGATTTATCAGTTTCAGAATGCATTTTTGAAGAAATTTTCTTGCCACAAAGATGTAAAAGGATGTCTGGACGACCAAGAAAAAGAAGAAAGAAAAATTCAGATGAAAAACTAACCACAAACACAAAGTGTTGTGGATATTGTAAATAAGAAGATCACAATCGAAGAACTTGTACTTTCTTTTTCGAAATATAGTTGAGGAAGTTTTTATTTAGAATATTGTGATGTTTCAGATTAATAATTTTCAATTGTAATAGTTCATTTTATAAAATTTTCATTGTTACAACATTACAAAGTATTGTTAGCTTATTAATTTCTGATACAATAAATTTAAATGTTACAATTTTCAGTTTTATCTATATTTCTAATTGGTAATAATTTGATCACATGGTAAAATGATATAAAATTTTAAGAATTTGATACAAACTATTGTGTTTCAAATACATTATTTATATAATGTATGATTTTATGTTTGATAATAATGTATCTGATATAGAGTTATCGCAAAGTGTTATGTGTAAATATGATAAAGTGTAGTAAATTAAGGTATCACAACAAAAAAGAATTAAGTTATAAAGATAATACGTGTTTAAAATAAATATTGTAGTGATTAAATATTAAGTACAATTTTCAATATATTGAGCAATCTCAATACTAAAAGAATTTTTATATATTTATAAAAAATTTATAGATGAAAAATAAGTACCATGGACAAATTTAAAAAAAAATCAGAAAAAATGGAAAAAATGATGAAAAAAAAAACAACAAAGTTAAGATAATAAAACAATTTAAAATTAATTTTCTAGAGAGTTAAATCTTTTAAATTCAAATTAGGATGAAGTGATAAACATAATGGAGAAATTAATTGAAAAGATCACAATAATAAAAAATGAGAGAGATTTGTGGAGTGAAATTAGAATGTGATAAACATGGAGGATATGGGGAGTGAGAATTATGTATCCAGAAATTGTTGTGCTCAAAATAAGGGATTTTGAATTTTTTTCAAAATAGTAGGGAATAATGAAAATTATGAAAACAAAATGTGTGTATATATATGTAATTTTTCCATAATTTTATTCTTTCTATGCATAATTTTCTTTATTGTTATCTTCGTTGCTAATATATTTTAAATTAGTTTATACTTTTCAATGTTTAGATATATTATTTGATTTGAATTTGTAAATATTTATGAATTTTTTTATTTTGTAGTCGAACAGAAGTCACAGTTACATCAGGTCGAAAATTTTAAAAATTTACTTTATAAATATTTTAATTTGTATCCAAATAACTATAGGCTTGAATCTTATCAGACTGAATATATTGATATTTCAATAAAAATATTTTGTACTCATGTAAAATTAACCGCTTAATATGAAGATGGTTTGCTAAACACATGAAAATCAAATACAATATGATGACTTTCTCTTCTAAAGGCAGGGGTGAAGACACCATTGCGACATTAAGTAAGGAATTTGAGGAAATCAAGGCGCATCCACTTCGTCATCTCAGCCTATTTATATGCAATAGGTAGAAAAAATTCTGCCCTTCTAGCCTCGAGTAGTGAACTACACATTTAGTTAACATTTATAATTTACAAGTTCCAAACCTATGACCTAGGTAAAAGTAAAAATATATTTGATCTCTTTTTCAATCATTGTGTAATTTTAAGAAAATCGAAAGAGCTAATTAATTAAAATTGAAATAGAAGAATCAATTTTATCTTAGTGTATTTTGGTTTATAATTTTGATAAATCAACATATTAGGTTTAATTATTTTTAATGAAATACCAGATAATTCCAACCTGTGATTTTACAAAAAATATATTGTTATAATGAATTCTATTTTATGTTATAGGTAGAATGTTATTATACGAAAATAAATAATATACAAAAAATATTACTTTTTGAAGAAAATCAGTCCATTATAAAAAAAATTACCTTAAAAAATAATCGACCCTCATAGAAAGATTTAAAGAAAGAGATAAATAAATTAAAATAACTTTAATCAAGAGAGTTAACTAAAATAAATAAACAAATATGACATATGAAATGAACACATGGAAGTAGTGTAATGTTTTTGTTCTTATATAAACACCAAAACAATTTCAGTTACTTCACTCTTTTGGCTCTTTCCGTCTAAGTGTGAAATGCACTGAGCTAAGCTACCTCTTCAATTTCTTCTACTCTCATTCTCACCGATTCAATCCACATTTTTCATACTTGTTGCTGAGGAGACGCAATTTCAGTATGGACGGAGGTGATACTTATCAAACGGTGAAAGACGATTCCGGCGACATCGCCGGCGGTGGTGAAACGGTCACCATAAATATCCGATGTGTTAACGACTCCAAGTTATCTGTTCAAGTCAGCCTCGATTCCACCGTCGGATTATTCAAGTCCATCCTTTCCCAGCCGACTGATATCCCTGCTGAGGAGCAGAAAGTTATCTATAACGGCCGGATCTTAAAGGATGATCAAACCCTAAAAAGCTGTGGTAATAATTAATTTCTCTTATCTAAATATTTTTTTGCTACTCTATTAGTAATGCTGAATTATTTGTGTTTACTTTTTATACTCATGTTGCTGATCAATCAATCAAATGTACCTCAATTACGAACTTGTTAGGGTTTGTGATATTAATGTTGTAAACATTGTTAAAAAAAATTATTTAAAAGAATATTTGTATGTTTTGTAACTTGTATGTTATATAGAGGTGCATGTTATATAACTGAAAGTTCATTTTTTTTTGGGCTTTAACTACTGAATGTAGAGAAATGTACTTCGGTTGGCTTGGGATTGTATGCTAATGCATTTTCCTGTTCTGAGGAGTAATTTGAATTATTTGTTCATTGTGGAAAATAATGCATTGAGAACTGTTTTAACAAGAAAAAGAAATAATGCATATAGAAGTTGTTTCCTGAAATGGAGGAGAATCTGGTTTTAGAAAATAATTCATTGGAACTATTAGTGGGTGTTGAGATTGTGGATATTCTTAGAATGTAGAAGTATCTTCTTTGACGGTTGTGAAGGAGATATCCTGCAATTGAAGGGAGTAGTAATTTTTGAAAGCTTACATTCGACTCCTACATACAATACTTGACGTCATGAGCTCATTCACTCCATCTTGATAGGTAGGATTACGTTGACAAAATATTCCTTAATTTCTCGATTTAGAAGTGCAAATTTAATCTCTGTGTGCAAATTTAACCTCTTTGTTTGTGTTCTTTCCAGAATAGATGGAAATAATCGATAAGTTGTGTGTTAATGCATTAGGACCAAATTTTGATTCTAATAGATTTAAAGTCTTGCTTATTTGTTACAATATGCTCCCTAATCTGGCATGTTTTGTCTTGAGATAAGAAATAGGTAAAGGTCAATACGTGGAAAAAAGTAATATAGAGGAATGATGCAGTGGTATTGGGGTTTATTTTGCTTTTATTAGAGTATGAAGCTGTGTACGTGGATCTGCAATAGTAGGGAATCTGCATATTTGTTGCAGATCAGTTTCCATTTTACTACGTAGATTTGATTTAGCATGTATTCTCCTGTCTTTAACATGATGCTACTTAATGCCAATTATGTTGATCTGATTCATGATTGATTACTTATAACCACATAACATTCTGCATTGAGCTTTGGAATCTTATACTATCAAGATGCATGGAGCTTCTATTTTATCTGCTCTCTTGTTGCTTGTTATTAGCTGTCAGAATAAGAATCATAGTAAATTTAATTTTAATATTTGTGGCGAGCAGGTCTGGAGGCAGACCACACAGTTCATCTTATTCGAGGTTCTGCCGCAGCTGCTTCTGCTAGTGCAACCAATGTTGTAAATCCAAATGCTAATCAGGATGCTCCCAGGGTTGCTGTTCCCACTACAGGGGGGTTGTTTGTCAGAGTCGGATTGTTTTAGAGAGATTGTCAAAGATTCACCAAGAGGTCACAGGCTAATCAATTGAGTTTATAAATGTAGTGTCTCTATGTGTTGAAACTGTAGATGCGGTCTTAGTGGCTTAGTGTAACCATTCTCATTAGTGGTCGTACTGATTACTGAAATGGCACTAAATATTAATGCTGGGCATCAGTAAGGAAAAAGAATAAAAACATTTACTATGAAAAACAAAGGGGAAAATAGCTACAGAAAAAATCAAACAAAAAAATATTGTCTATTTGTTATTCGTTTTTCTTATTGGACACCATTGAACTACTTTCAACCCTTCCAATTACTTTTTTAGATTCATTTTCTTACTAATATAAATAAGCTAAGCTCCGACAATGTTAATTTATCAAAAATAAACTTTACAGATTTTAGTGTCAAGTATGACATGATAGACATTGTCCTTCAGATTTTATTATTTCAATACAGAACTATACTTCAGATTTTATTATTTATGTGTCTACTGTCACGACCCGCCTGATACCCGGGCAGATCGCGACCCGTCTAGGCAGCCAGCAGCGTGTGCAAGGGGACAGACAGCCCAAAACGGCCAGCAGGCAGAGGGTCAGGCGTCCAAGCAGGCAGCAGACAAAGAGTCAGGCGTTTCAGCCGTTACAGGCAGTTTCAGCAGTTACAGCCGTTTCATCAGTTACGGCCGTTTTAGAAGTTACAGCATGTGGGGAGGCGGCAGTTTCAAGCCTTGGAGAGGCTTGTGCAGGGCCTCTGGAACGTGGGGCAAACTAGGGAGCAGCTAGGAGTTCTTTTTGGAAGACTTAGAAGCATGTCTTGAGGGCATGGACTTAGGGGCTTGTATATAGTGTAGGATTTATTTACTCTTTGTGTTTAGAGTAGTATAAATAGGTAGTCATTGTATTTGTAATACATCCACCAACATATGAATACAAGTCTTTCTTCCAAAATCTGCCTTTGTATCTCTTTCTTATTTCTCTTAGCGATCCAAAATTGTGAGAGGCTTACTTGAGTTTGCGAGATACGTGAAAGAATCGTGAGCAAACCATCAAGTGCCGCACGGAGTCTTGTCTGAATCAAAAAGGCCGTGACAAGGGGAAAATAGCAACAGAAAAAATCAAACAAAAAAATATTGTCTATTTGTTATTCGTTTCTCTTATTGGACACCATTGAACTACTTTCAACCCTTGCAATTACTTTTTTAGATTCATTTTCTTACTAATCTAAATAAGCTAAGCTCCGACAATGTTAATTTATCAAAAAAAAACTTTACAGATTTTAGTGTCAAGTATGACATGATAGACATTGTCCTTCAGATTTTATTATTTCAATACAGAACTATACTTCAGATTTTATTATTTATATGTCTACAGACTTTATTGTTCATTGAAACTGTTTTCATCATCATTTCATTAAATATTAGAATATTAATATGTCTATTTATTTCTCTTGAATATGATGTATGTTTTTATGTCAGATTACTGTTAAGTGTCACTGACATGTTTTCTGATCACAATATAAGACATTCCGGATTGAACATTTTTCATCTATATAATTTAAAAGTCATTATGTTGCCCATTTAGAGGTACCAAGGGTTTAAAAGAGAATCCTTTTGATATGTGTCTGGAAATAATTGTTTTTTTTTTGAAAAATAAATTGCGTTTTGTTCATCTTCAACAAAAAGACGCGTGATTTTATTCATATGTTTCTGGACATAGAGAATGATGTGTGCATAATTCTTCGGGTATGTTCTTCCATCATTCCTTTCTATTTTTTTACAATCGTTCTTTTTCCTTTTAGGAATATCTGGTACAACAAGGGCTATTTCCTTACCTTGATCATCCACAATCAAACCAGTAAGTATGGACATATATCTATGGATTTTCACTTGGCTAGAGAATCTCACAACTCCTGATTCAGCTGATATGATGATATGCATCTCCTTGTCTCATTATTACTCATTGTTTCTTGTCCTACAAGTCACCAAAGGAAAAAGAAATATTACTTAGATTCATATTTCACTTGCCAAAAAATAGTCTAAGCCTTTCTAATTAGGTTGGATAAAAGATAAACTTGTGAGTGGCTCGAGATTTTTACTCTGATTATTATGGGGTAATTTTCTGCCTTGCGTCTATCACTTCTGACAAAGTATCTTTTCCGCATGCAGAGAACAAGATCAAGACGAAGCTGACGAAACAGGTAATATCATTCTATATATTTCCCAATTTGATATCCTTGTAACTGTAAATATACCCTTAGGTTTGGAGGGAATGATCTCTTGATTTAGGAGCAAATAAATCCTCTTACAATATTTTACAAATGTTACTTAAGTCTAGTATTTTAATGCAAAACTAGCCTATAAGGAGCAATACACTTAATATTTTTGTGATGCACATTATTTGTGATGTTTCATATAAATGGACAACTTCTTTGTATTGTTACATGGTATATGAAATTTGAGATTTTACAAGGGCGACAGAACTGATTTGGATTTATACCTGTTAGGAGTTTATTTTTTTGTTAAAAATATTGATTGAAATTTATAGGTTGAGAATGCGGGTTTGGTGGGAATATAGAAGACACAAATTCAGATAAAATATATAAATGTCAGAAATGAACTGTACAAAAGAGTGATATTAGTATGATGAATGCTTATTTTAGATGATACTCTTTAATTGGTGAAATTAGCGAGAAAGTCAACTGAGGTTGGAACAGTTGGAACTGTGACGAAGAACTCTAGTTTTAGCCTTTTATTTAGGTTAATTAGAAATAAAACAAACTACCTATAAAAAGTAGAAATTTGACAAACTATGTTCACTGCAAGTTATAATAAGATCACTCGAATGAGATCACTAGATGAGATAGTGGTGCCCAAATGTAGAGAGTGGAAATATTTGCTCTCATATTTGAGGGGAATGATATGATTGATGAAGATGTGACACAATCTAAAAGAGGATTGTGGAAACGGAGGAGTGCTAAGACAGTTGTGATATACGTGAACGCTTAAACACAAGTTGTATGCAACGGCAGCGAGATCAGAGATGTTATATGGGAGTGATTGCGAGTAATGTAAATCCATGTGTATCCACAAGATAAATTTCCTAAAAATTGTGTGGATATATAGCCATACGGGGTCATTAAGATTAGAATTATCACATCTGACCCAAAAAAACACATGATAAGATGAGAGTCTGGCTTTCTATGTCCTATATAGACCTCCACATGCATTGGTCAGTATGTGCGAAAACATGATGATTGAAGGTGATAAAAGAAGAGAGGGATAGAAAGTTGTATTTGAGAGACTTGTAGATCTCGACATCAATATGAATTTAATGTCAGATCATAATACAATAGAATCAAAGAATCTATACATGAGTTACTCTTTTATCAGGTCAAGTCTTTGGTAGGAATCTCTTTTTGTTGTTGGATACTTGTTTGTTCGACTAACGGGATTTAGAGAAAGTCTAGTTCTAGGCAAAAATCTTAGTGTTTATTTTTTAGAGTTAGGGAATCTAATAATTGTGGGTGATTTTAACTCACATCAACTGTGGGTGACTTTAATAATTGCAGAATATCAGAACGGGGCAATGGAAGTGGCGAGGAACGTGGTTGATAGTACTCTAGAGAGGCCAAGTTTGCATGAATTCCCCGGATTAAATAATTGTTAGTTTATTTTTCGTCTTTCTCATTCTATCTCTATATATCTCGGACTTAACTCGGATGCTCATATTCCTGTTGACATCTTATTGCAGTAGGCCCAGAGGAATTATATGCTATGCTGTTTCTCCAGGTCGTTAGACTACATCGGATTCTTTGACAGTGAAGAAGCACTTATTGCCGTGGAGGAACTTGAAGAAGACAGTGGAGAGTAGTGTATGTATATTCTCTTTTTATGACTATATATATATATAGAGGGAGAGAGATCCAGATGAAATTGTTTATGTAGACAGAAGAAAAGGAGATTGGTGGAGGAACTAGTTCTTCAGTTCATTGTACATGCTATGTTAAATTGTTCATTATCATATGATTTTATTGCCTACTTTCCTGTAGCATTTTGTTTTTGCTTTGCTAGGTGGATTCAATTTGATCATAGAGTTTCCATGCAACGACTATGCTTCCAAAAAGGGTCAAAAATACCTCTAACCTACCCAAAAAACCTCACAAACATTTTTATCTAAAAATACTGTCAATTACTCATTATTTTTGGTGCAAATATACTCCTCTTTCCCTCCCCCCCTTTGATTAAAAAATACCTTTATAATATTAATAATGTTGTATCTAGAATTCAGTAATTTTCCTTCAACAATCTATATATCCATAGTCCAAATCCTCAATTTTCCTATTAATCAAAAGTGATAAAAAGATTTACATAACCTTTTAATTCTTAGATTGTCATTAATATTAAATATGTCTTGTTTTAAAAACCTGGTTAGTTTTGATTCTTATATTTCATAATTGTGGCCGGCAATTGCATTATTACAATTGATATTTGGTTGCATAGGATTTCTAAGAAATTGTAGGTACTTGATGATACATAAGGAGGTGAACCTTCACTAATACTAATTAGTCTAATTAAGAATTGGAGGCACAAAATATCGAGCAAAATATCACTTAGCTTCTATAATACTAATTAGTCTAATTAGTCTAATTAAGAATTGGAGGCACAAAATATCGAGCAAAATATCACTTAGCTTCTATAATATAGAGCTATGTATGTACTCTTGTTTTGTATCTCTAATTTTTGTTGTTGTGATTGAATAAGTTTAAACCTACTCTACATAAAACATCTCATCTCGCGCACTTGCCTCTCAAAACATTGTGTTCAATTCCGTCCATAATAATTTTATTTGGACTTTGTTGGAACATTGTTACTTTTTGAATTGTATTATAAATATGATCAGCTACCAAAATAGACACTTTATGAATCTTAAACATCAAAACGGATTCTCTCTAAAAACATACGTCAAAACGGACGTTTGCGCATTATGAGCTAACTATAACTGTGATCCTTTAACACTGTCATTCTCATTAACCCTCACTCACTTCATCCAAAATAATATATTATGTCAACCTTAAAAGTAGTCCGCGCTCTACAATTCTTTTTATATCTTTCTCAATTTTAAATGCATTATGAAGTTTTTTCAATACATAAAATCATGACTGTTTTTTTCAATAATAAAAATATGAAAAAACTTGAGCATTTGTTTTCATAAAATAAAATTTTCTATTATTTGCTTGCAGCAGTAGTAATAAACTAATAATACTAATAGTAATACTAATAGTTATAGTAATTTTCAAAAAATAAATGTTGCGGTTCATTCAAATACGGGCGTACTCTATTATATTTTTTTAGGATAATTAAAACCAATTAAATAAGGCAAAACGACTTCGTTTTTTTTAATGAGAATATGCTTTATCCCCACAAAAAATAATCGCATTCACTATTTTTCTGAACTAATAAAACAAGAAAACCAGTAAATATCCAAAGAACTTGAGGTGAACAGCATAATATGTTTTGTACCTTTGAAAGTGCACAACTCCAAAACTTATGGCCATAATTTCTTGGAGTCCTTAATGTTTTCATTTTGCAAAATACTCTTTGCTTTTACAAATATCTAATCCAATTGAATATCTAGACTTTTCGAATTATTAAAATATAAATGTTAAATTTAAAAAAATTAAACTATATATATAGTATAAAAAAGTAAAAGCTGAATGAGAAAATGTGGAGCAAATAATACATATTTATTATTGAAGAAAGGAATAAAACTTCACATGAGGAAGAAAAATATGTAGGTTAAAGTAAGGAAATAACATAAAGAAATTATAGTTCCCCTATTTAAAGTTTGTGAATATTTTTTTGCATGGATCCGGAGTTAACAAGGATGATCAATATTAAAGATGGTAGTTATAGCTCGTCCATTTATGAATGTATTGTCCATTTTGGTGTGTGTTATAAGAGTTTCTTTTGATGTTTAGAGTTCAAGAAATGTTAATTTTAATGCTGGACTTGCTACATGCATGCATGCTATCCTTAGAGAAATATGATAAGCTGTATTCTCAAATGATCAATGAGTGTGGATTGAGAATTTTGTTGTGGTCTAATGATTACTAAATTAAGTGGGCTGAGAATTACAATATCCTAATTTAAAATACAATAAAAGTAAAAATAATAGGTTATTTTCCCCTAATTGTCCCTAATATTGATGGGGGAAAAATACATGATATCATATTGTTGATGGAAGATAACAAATATCCTATAAAATTAATCAACATAATCAAATACTACGATATAAAAACAATATACATTTTTCTAAATTGCAGGCTTTAGGACAAGGCATGAAATATGAATCCTTAAAAGAAACAATTTAGGACAAGAAATAAATCTTTAAAAGAACAATTTAATACAAGAAATAAATCCTTAAAAAAATTAAGACAAAAATAAATCCTTAAAATATCAATTTTGGACAAGAAGTAAATCCTTACAACAACAATTTAGGACAAAATATAAATCCTTAAAAAATTCCATTTGACAAAATATCTTAACATCAACATTGTATCAAAACTTTATTTGATTATGCTATCAATTTAATTAATAAGGAATCCTTTCCAATAGTTTCGAAAAGTAAGCACTTATAAAATTATTATTAAACTTATTAATGTCCAAAGGAATTGTCATTACTATTTTAATTTGTTACACATATTCTAACAAGTGAAAACTCTCAATTTTTTCTTATATGTATTATTTTATTTTATTTCAGTATAAATTAAACATGAGTTATTGACAAAATGTAAAACAATAAAAATGGATGCTTATTCTTTTTAGGGATCTATAAGCAATGAATTATCAAAATATTATCTTAGCTACGAAAAATGCAACAACATTCAACTATTTACTGTTAATTTTCTATTTTAATTTTCGACTTTCAATTTTTTTTATTTAAGGTGAGGTCCTTTGTAAGTTGATACTATATCACTTTGTATTTATTCACCTCCTTCCGGTTCTTGTTTGGCTTATATCTTTACCTCTTCAAACTTTTGTTATAATCAACTTCTTACGCTTCCCTACTAACGCATTCACACATTTCCTTCTCATATTTTCGAACCATCTCAATGTTGCGTCTTTATCTTATGTGTCATGGAATCACTTCCACCTTTTCATAATCATTTCTCTTAGTATGTCAATATATATCTACCTAGTCGTCCTCATCTCTGCTAGCTACATTCATCTTTTGCATGTGTTTGTCTTTATTGGACAACACTCTGCCTCTTATAACAAGAATGTTAGTCTAATTAGCCCCAGCACACCACTATAGGAAGTACTGATTGCTATAGGAAGTACTGATTGCTATAGGAAGTACCAAGAATGGTCAAATATACCATTTGTAAAACTCTCAATTGAAATATACACCTTTTATTATACTTTGATACATATACATGTCCCTATTTTTAACGGAGGAACACATATCAATTTAAGAACAAATAACTCACTTTAATTTTAAATATTCATTTCCTTTAAAATTCACTTATTTTACTCATTTCCTCAGTTGACCCACCTTTAAACAATCTCAATTTCATAACTCGTCTTCTCTATCTAAAACTTTTATTAAAATTAGTCCTAAACCACTATAAAAGCTTAATGTGAAACTTCAATGTAATTTTATTTACGCAAAAGGATTAAAATTGCTTCTAAACTATTTGAAATAGATTATTTATACCCTTCGTAACATTTTGAGATAAAAAATGCCACTACTATTATCCTAAGAGACCACAAATACCCTCGAGAGTTAACACACCAAATCTTTATTGACGTGACAAGTCATGTGGGACTAACCTTCCACCTAAGTGTTGTCAACTAGGATTTACTACAAAAGAACTAGACCTTTAGCGGCGACAATAGTCGCCATAAAAGCCCAGAAAATCTTCACTAAAAGTTTTTAACATTAAATTCTAATTTTGTGTTTTTTTCATTATTTTTTAAAAAACAAAATCGATTAAGTTGGAGTTTGAAGACACTGTATGTTTTGTTTTTATGTCATATGTAAATGTATAAAATGTACAATGATGCATTATATAGTAGGAGATGAAATTGAGAAGTAATTTTGATGATTTTTCGTAATTATATTGGATGTTTTTAATATTGATATTGCAAATTATTTATTTTTAGAAAACAATTGAAAATTAATTATCATATTTTTTTGTTAAAAAAATGGTTTTACTAGCGAATGATTGTTGAAGTCTTAGTCGCCACTAAAAATCACTCATAACTTTTAGTATCAATTTTTTGAGATTTTGTGACGACAAAGGTAAAGTTCTTTTAGTGAATTTTAGTTGGCAACGCTTAGGTGGAGGTATTTAGGCTCATGTGGCTTGCCACGTCACTAAAAAATTGGGGTGTTAATTCTTGAGAGTATTTAGGTCTCCAAATATTACGCCGGTGGTATTTTTAATCCCAAAATGTAATAAAAAGTATAAGTAATCTATTTCACATAATTCAGAGGCAATTTTGATCATTTTCCATTTTATTTATAACAACAGAGTTCGGGGGTAAGTGAAAACTGTGAAATATAGAAGCTTAATGCAACCTCAACACCATCTCCTTGTAATTTTCGATTATAAGCTTTAATATTTGCAACTTTCCTTAAAAGAGTATTTGTATCAATTCTGTCAAGAAAAAATGTTCATTTCATATTGTGCAATGCTCTTGCTGGTTATTGATTGCCGGAAGTTAAGGATCTAATTTAGATGGTATGAACTTTTCACTTTCTCCTTGAGTTTCACAGTGAGCTTTCGTGGCAGTTTGAGGACTGATTTTAATAGAAATTTTATATCACGATTTAAATTATAATGAATGGCACTCACAGTAATTCTTTAATGGGAGGACTAACTACTAACTCAACTTAACCCGTCATGAGTAGTTGTGAAAATCAAATTATGAAAGAAACAGCTAAAAGCAATTTAAAATTTGTTTGAATTTTCATAAACTCATTCAATAGTTAAAACATTGCAAAATTTAAGCACTTGAAACGGAAAGTGGAAGTACAAAACTTTAATTAGTCAATAATGAGGATGCAACCGTGAAAGCTAGAAAACACAAGCTAATAGTTTAATGTATGTGTCTTAAGACATGGACAAGAAGATGTAGAAGAATCCATGACAACCTAAAAGTAGTTCATTCTTGAATTTGAAGATCACACTTTCTTCAAGTCTCGCATCAATCGCCTGAATATGTCTTGCACTCTATAAGAAAAAACAAGTGCAATATTAATAAAGACCATATTATACTTGTAGGATTACATATTTAGTTTCAAGCATACAAAATTATATATATAATTTTATTCTTTCTATGCATAAATTTCTTAATTGTTATCTTTGGTGCTGATATATTTTAAATTAGTTTATAATTTTCAATGTTTAGATATATTATTTGATTTGGACTTCTAAACATATATGAATTTTTTTTATTTTGTAGTCGAACGGAAGTCACAGTTACACCAAGTAAAAAATTTTAACAATTTACTTTATAAATATCTTAATTTGTATCCAAATAACTATAGGCTTGAATTTTATCAGACTGAATATATTGATATTTCAATAAAAATATTTTATACTAATATAAAATTAACCGCGCAATTTGAAGATGGTTAGCTTAACACATGAAAATCAAATACAATATGATGGCTTTCTCTTCTAAAAGCAGGGGTGAAGACTCCATTGCGACATTTAGTAAGGAATTTGAGGAAATCAAGGTGCATCCTTCGTCATCTCAACCTATTTATATGCAATAGGTAGAAAAGATTCCGCCCTTCTAGCCTCGAGTAGTGGACTTCACATTTAGTTAACATTTATAATTTACAACTTTCAAACCTGTGACCTAGGTAAAAGTAAAAATATATTTTATCTCTTTTTTAATTATTGTGTAATTTTAAGAAAATCGAAAAAACTAATTAACTGAAATTGAAATAGAAGAATCAATTTTATCTTAGTGTATTTTGGTTTATAAATTTGATAAACCAACATATTAGGTTTAATTATTTTTAATGAAATACCAAATCAATCCAACATATGATTTTACAAAGAATATACTGTTATAATTAATTCTATCGTTGTTATAGGTTGAATGTTATTATACAAAAATAAATAATATAAAAAAATAATTACTTTTTGAAGAAAATCAGTCCATTATAAAAAAAAATATCACCCTAAAAAAAATCGCCGTCATAAAGAGATTTTAAAAAATAAAAATAACTTTAATTAAATGAGTTGATTAAAATAAATAAATAAATATGACATATGATATGAACACGTGGAAGTTGTGTAATGTTTTTGTTCTTATATAAACACCAAAACAATTTCAGTTACTTCACTCTTCTGGCTCTTCCGCCTAAGTGTGAAATGCACTGAGCTAAGCTACCTCTTCAATTTCTTCTACTCTCATTCTCACAGATTCAATCCACATTTTTCATACTTGTTGCTGAGGAGACGGAATTTCAGTATGGACGGAGGTGATACTACTCAAACGGTGAAAGACAATTCCGGCGACATCACCGGCGGTGGTGAAACGGTCACCATCAACATCCGATGTGTCAACGACTCTAAGTTATATGTTCAAGTCAGCCTCGATTCCACCGTCGGATTATTCAAGTCCATCCTTTCCCAGCCGACTGGTATCCCTGCTGAGGAGCAGAAAGTTATCTATAACGGCCGGATCTTAAAGGATGATCAAACCCTAAAAAGCTGTGGTAATAATTAATTACTCTTATCTAAATATTTTTGTGCTACTTTATTAGTAATGCTGAATTATCTGTGTTTACTTTTTATTACTCATGTTTCTGATCAGTCAATCAAATGTACCTCAATTACGAACTTGTTAGGGTTTGTGATATTAATGTTGTAAACATTGTTCTTTATTTGGAGTTAAAAAATAATTATTTAAAATAATATTTGTATTTTTTGTAACTTGTATGTTATATAGAGGTGCATGTTAAATATATGAAAGTTCAGATTTTTTTGGGCTTTAACTACTGAATGTAGAGAACTGTACTTCAGTTGGCTTGGGATTGTATGCTAATGCATTTTCCTGTTCTGAGGAGTAATTTGAATTATTTGTTCATTGTGGAAAATAATGCATTGAGAACTGTTTTAACAAGAAAAAGAAATAATGCATATAGAAGTTGTTTCCTGAAATGGAGGAGAATCTGGTTTTGGAAAATAATTTGTTGGAACTATTAGCGGGTGTTCAGATTGTGGATATTCTTAGAATGTAGAAGTATCTTCTTTGACGGTTGTGAAGGAGATATCCTGCAATTGAAGGGAGTAGTAATTTTTGAAAGCCTACATTCGACTCCTACGTACAATACTTGACGTCATGAGCTCATTCGCTCCATCTTGATAAGTAGGATTACGTTGACAAAATATTCCTTATTTTCTCGATGTAGAAGTGCAAATTTAATCTCTGTGTGCAAATTTAACCTCTTTGTTTGTGTCCTTTCCAGAATAGATGGAAATAATCGATAAGTTGTGTGTTAATGCATTAGGACCAAATTTCGATTCTAAAAGATTTAAAGTCTTGCTTATTTGGTACAATATACTCCCTAATCTGGCATGTTTTGTCTTGGGATAAGAAATAGGTAAAGGTCAATAAGTGGAAAAAAGTAATATAAAGGAATGATGCAGTGGTATTGGGGTTTATTGGGCTTTTATTAGAGTATGAAGTTGTGTACGTGGATCTGCATTAGCAGGGAATCTGCATATTTGTTGCAATTCAGTTTCCATTTTACTACGTAGATTTGATTTAGCATGTATTCTCTTGTCTTTAACATGATGCTACTTAATGCCAATTATGATGATCTGATTCATGATTGATTACTTATAACCACATAACATTCTGGATTGAGCTTTGGAATCTTATACTATTAAGATGCATGGAGCTTCTATTTTATCTGCTCTCCTGTTGCATGTTATCAGCTGTCAGAATAAGAATCACAGTAAATTTAATTTTAATATTTTTGGCGAGCAGGTCTGGAGGCAGACCACACAGTTCATCTTATTCGAGGTTCTGCCGCAACTACTTCTGCTAGTGCAACCAATGTTGTAAATCCAAATGCTAATCAGGATGCTCCCACGGTTGCTGTTCCCACTACAGGGGGGCTGTTTGTCAGAGTTGGTGGAGGTCCACTCTTTTCTGGACTTGGAAGTAGAGGTGGTCCGTTTGGAGCTGGACTTCCAGATTTTGAGCAGGTCCAGCAACATGACTCCAACATGATGAGAGATATTGAATATGCCTCTAGTTCAGGATCTAGTGAATGACCCAGAAATCATCTGCAATTTTATCGTGAACAGTCCTCAAATGCGAGAGTATGTGAATCTTAATCCCGAGCTCCCACACATTTTCAATGACCCTGCTATATTTCTCCAGACATGGGAGGCTGCACGTAATGAACTCATGCATGAGACGATAAGAACTATTCAATGGTCATTGAGCCACACTGAATCGTCTCCTGATGAATTTAACATGCTAAGGCACATGTATGAGAATGTCCAAGAGCCATTTCTGAATGCAACAAGCATGGCTGTAGATACAAGAAATGAATCAGGGACAAACCCGTTCGTGGCTCTTTTGGGAGCCCAGGAACAAGGCAGAAACCGGTCAACTAACCCTCCAGCTACTGGTTCTGACACAACTGCTAATCCTCCTGGTCCGGACCCGAACCCAGTTTCGGATCCTTGGGCATCAGCTGACTGTAAGTTTCTAGCAAGTTTGTGGATCTAATTCTATTTGCCGCTAGATTTAACCTTGTTACTGCATCTCCTATCTTGTTCACCAGGGTCTTCTGCATCTTAAAAGAAACTTTTTATCTCTTTCCTATTTCTCGTTCTGGAGATTCTTTCATGCATCTTCACTGCTTGGGTGCCATGAAGTCATCATACTCATGCAATTTGTGCTTAGAACTTGAACATTTGAACACCTATTCTCTGTAGCTACTTTTTTTCTTTGTTTTTCTCTGGTAAAAATATTTCAAAGTTTAGCATAATTTTTTCAGGATTTCTTAAAAACAATTTTATACTTTTAACTGTATCAGCTAATGTCTTATGTATGTAGCATTCATTATCTTGCTTCCCCCCTTCCCCCTTTTTCAACTACTTTTGATAAGCGGGGTATTGTCTTTTTACTCTATTTTGCAGTTGGAGGTGCCCAAATGAATACCGCTCCCAGATCAAATGCTTCTAGGAATATTTGGGGACCCTCTCCTGGTGGTTTGGATGACATAGCAGATTTGCAGCGAATGCTCGGTGGCATACCTGGCGCCTCTTCTGAAAATCAGTTAATAGGATACCCATCCATCTCACAGATATTGCAGCACATAAACCAGGTATTTATTTATTAATTTGTACTAAAGCTTACAAACAGTCATCGAGTTTAAGGTTTTATTCTTTTTTTCTCCTGGTTTTCTTTTTTTGTTGTTTGTGATGGAGAATTTCTTGTCAAGCTTCTCATTTCTTGAGTATCTTGGTGGTTAGATTATAGGGCTCGACCCCAACTCTCATCCTGGGGATATGATGCGAAATCCTGAATTAATTCATCAGTTGATGTCCTCTGAGAGGATGCAGGTAAAGAATTTTTGCATGCTGTCTTTAAGTTTTGCTTGTTGGAATTGTAGAATGTGTAAGTGGTGCATGCAGTGTGGCAAAATCTAGAAAATCGGGTATCACTCTCTTTTTGATACATAAAGTTTAATGATAACTTAGAACTCAATGAGGTAAAAGTTATGTTAGAAATATGTTTAGAGCCTGTTTGGATTGGCTCTGGGCTTTTAGCTTATAAGCCAAAAGTCATACTATTTTTGATTTGCCACACTACATGCACCACTTAATAGCACTTTTTTGTTTTACACATATACTAAAAAAGTGCTTTAAAAATATTTTGGCTTAAAAATACTTAAAATAAGTCAATCCAAACGGGCACTTAGTAGATTTGTCGCAAACTTACACCTAGAGGTAAATAAGTTAAATTACAGATTAAAAAGGTAAAAGTATGACTCCTACCATTTTTTAATTTATTTGTTTGGTTTTGACTTGGCATGAATTTATAGAAAGTAAAGAAGACCTTTGTGTGGTCTTAAACTAAAGATAGGTAGAATTCCATAACATCCTTTAATCTTGTGGTCTTGTTGTCTTGAACATGTGAAAAGTTAGAACTAAAAGAGTTGTCATAACATGAAAAAGACATTCTTTTTTAAATAGACTAACAAAGAAAGTAGGACAAACAAATTGAAATTCAGGGAGTATTAGAAATTTGCTTAGTAGAATTGGTGCAGAAAGAGCTTTTGCAAATTGATCTAGTGAGAACTTGAATCAGATTGTTTTAGAGAGATTGTCAAAGATGCACCAAGAGGTCACAAGCTAATCAATTGAGTTTATAAAATGTAGTGTCTCTATGTGTTGAAAATGTAGATGCGGTCTTAGTGGCTTAGTGTAACCATTCTCATTAGTGGTCGTACTGATTACTGAAATGACACTAAATATTATTGCTGGGCATCTGTAAGGAAAAAGAATAAAAACATTTACTATGAAAAACAAAGGGGAAAATAGCAACAGAAAAAATCAAACAAAAAAATATTGTCTATTTGTTATTCGTTTCTCTTATTGGACACTATTGAACTACTTTCAACCCTTGCAATTGCTTTTTTAGATTCATTTTCTTACTAATCTAAATAAGCTAAGCTCCGACAATGTTAATTTATCAAAAATAAACTTTACAGATTTTAGTGTCAAGTATGACATGATAGACACTGTCCTTCAGATTTTATTATTTCAATACAGAACTATACTTCAGATTTTATTATTTATGTGTCTACAGACTTTATTGTTCATTGAAACTGTTTTCATCATCATTTCATTAAATATTAGAATATTAATATGTCTATTTATTTCTCTTAAACATGATGTATGTTTTTATGTCAGATTACTGTTAAGTGTCACTGATTCATCAAACATGTTTTCTGAGCACAATATAAGACATTCCGGATTGAACATTTTTCATCTATATAAATTAAAAGTCATTATATTGCCCATTTGGAGGTACCAATGGTTTAAAAGAGAATCCTTTTGATATGTGTCTGGAAATAATTGTTTTTTTTTTGAAAAAAAATTGCGTTTTATTCATCTTCAACAAAAAGACGCGTGATTTTATTCATATGTTTCTGGACATAGATCATGATGTGTGCATAATTCTTCGGGTATGTTCTTCCTTCATTCCTTTCTATTTTTTTACAATCGTTCTTTTTCCTTTTAGGAATATCTAGTACAACAAGGGCTATTTCCTTACCTTGATCAGTCGCAATCAAACCAGTATGTATGGACATATATCTATGGATTTTCACTTGGCTGGAGAATCTTACAACTCCTGATTAAGCTGATATGATGATATGCATCTCCTTGTCTCATTATTACTCATTCTTTCTTGTCCTACAAGTCACCAAAGGAAAAAGAAATATTACTTAGATTCATATTTCACTTGCCAAAAAATAGTCTAAGCCTTTATAATTAGGTTGGATAAAAGATAAACTTGTGAGTGGCTCGAGATTTTTACTCTGATTATTTGGATCAATGGGGTAATTTTCTGCCTTGCGTCTATCACTTCTAACAAAGTATCTTTTCCGCATGCAGAGAACAAGATCAGGACGAAGCTGACGAAACAGGTAATATCATTCTATATATTTCCCAATTTGATATCCTTGTAACTGTAAATATACCCTTAGGTTTGGAGGGAATGATCTCTTGATTTAGGAGCAAATAAATCCTCTTACAATATTTTCCAAATGTTACTTAAGTCTAGTATTTTAATGCAAAACTTGCCTATTAGGAGCAATACACTTTATATTTTTGTGATGCACATTATTTGTGATGTTTCATATAAATGGACAACTTCTTTGTATTGTTACATGGTGTATGAAATTTGAGATTTTACAAGGGCGACAGAACTGATTTGGATTTATACCTGTTAGGAGTTTATTTTTTTGTTAAAAATATTGATTGAAATTTATAGGTTGAGGATGCGGGTTTGGTGGGGATATAGAAGACACAAATTCAGATAAAATATATAAATGTCAGAAATGAACTGTACAAAAGAGTGATATTAGTATGAAAATAACGAGATGAGATATAAATTTGTATCCGGAAAAGGTGGTTTATTGTGGGGATCTGTATAATACTATTTTACACTTATGAATAAGTTGAAGAAAGGTTGGATGATGAATGCTTATTTTAGATGATACTCTTGGTTAAATTAGCGAGAAAGTCAACTGAGGTTGGAACTGTGACGAAGAACTCTGGTTTTAGCCTTTTATTTAGGTTAATTAGAAATAAAACAAACTACCTATAAAAAGTAGAAATTTGACAAACTATGTTCACTGCAAGTTATAATAAGATCACTCGAATGAGATCACCAAATGAGATAGTGGTGCCCAAATGTAGAGAGTGGAAATATTGGCTCTCATATTTGAGGACAATGATATGATTGATGAAGATGTGACACAAGCTAAAAGAGGATTGTGGAAACGGAGGAGTGCTAAGACAATTGTGTTATACGTGAACGCTTAACAAAGTGAAACACAAGTTGTATGCAATGGCAGCGAGATCTGAGATGTTATATGGAGTGATTGCGAGTAATGTAAATCCATGTGTATCCACAAGATAAATTTCCTAAAAATTGCATGGATATATAGTCATACGGGGACATTAAGATTAGAATTATCACATCTGACCCAAAAAAACACATCATAAGATGAGAGTCTGGCTTTCTATGTCCTATGTAGACCTCCACATGCATTGGTCAGTATGTGCGAAAACATGATGATTGAAGGTGATAAAAGAAGAGAGGGATAGAAAGTTGTATTTGAGAGACTTGTAGATCTCGACATCAATATGAATTTAATGTCATATCATAATACAATAGAATCAAAGAATCTATACATGAGTTACTCTTTTATCAGGTCAAGTCTTTGGTAGGAATCTCTTTTTGTTGTTGGATACTTGTTTGTTCGACTAACGGGATTAAGAGAGTATAGTTCTAGGCAAAAATCTTAGTGTTTATTTTTTAGAGTTAGGGAATCTAATAATTGTGGGTGATTTTAACTCACATCAACTGTGGGTGACTTTAATAATTGCAGAATATCAGAACGGGGCAATGGAAGTGGCGAGGAACGTGGTTGGTAGTACTCTAGAGAGGGCAAGTTTGCATAAATTCCCCGGATTAAATAATTGTTAGTTTATTCTCATCGTTCTCATTCTCTCTCTATATATCTCGGACTTAACTCGGATGCTCATATTCCTGTTGACATCTTATTGCAGTAGGCCCAGAGGAATTATATGCCATGTTGTTTCTCCAGGTCGTTAGACTACATCGGATTCTTCGACGGTGAATGGCGTCCATACTAATTCTTCAATGGGAGGACTAACTACTAACTCAACTTAACCCGTCATGAGTTGTTATGAATATCAAATTATGAAAGAAACAACTAAAAGCAATTTAAAATTTGGTTGAGTTTTCATAAACTCAATCAATAGTTAAAATATTGCAAAATTTAAGCACTTGAAACAGAAAGTGGAAGTACAAAACTTTAATTAGTCAATAATGAGGATGCAACCGCAAAAGCTAGAAAACACAAGCTAATAGTTTAATGTATGTGTCTTAAGATATGGATAAGAAGATGTCAGAAGAATCCATGACAACCTTAAAAGTAGTTCATCCTTGAATTTGAAGATCACGTTTCCTTCAAGTGAGGTCTCGTATCAATCGTCTGAATATATCTTGCACTCTATAAGAAAAAAGCAAGTGAAATATCAATAAAGATCATATTATACTTGTAGGATTACATATCTAGTTTCAAGCATACGTAATTATAATATAATATTAGTATAACTTACATAAATCCTATATTATAAGATTAAAATTATATTATATCCTTACTCTTTTCAATATGTTGCGCTAAAACAGGAAATAAATCTGAAAATCTAATCATATTTCATAAATTACGCTTAAGTATCTTCTTTATCAATTAGACAAATGTTAATCCTAACAAAACGGAGAAATTTAAAATTCAAATTCCTTCCCTTTTCTTTGTTAAAGAAACCTTTCAAAGTGATGAAGAGATACAATGTTTTGATGTGTGCAATTGTGTGTGTTGAAGATAGAAAAAGGGACCATTCTCTTAACGTATTGTCACGACCCAAATTCGAGTCGCGACTGGCACCCACACTTACCCTCCTATGTGAGCAAACCAACCAATCTAAACCTTAACATTTCAATACAGTATCGACAGAAAGTAATGCGGAAGACTTAAACTTATTAATAAAAACCAATTCAATAACTATTATTCCCCAAAATCTGGAAGTCATCATCACAAGAACATCTATGATCGAATTACTTACTAAAAATGTCTAAGAAGCTAAAAAAAATACATAAGAAGCTAGTCCATGCCGGAAGTTCAAGGTATCAAGACTTGAAGAAGAAGATCCAGTCCAAGCTAGAAGCATTAGCTCACCCTGAATTTCCGATGTAATAAAGACTGGCTTGAATTATGGTTGAGTCGAAGATGACGGCACGTTTGCTGTACTCCACAAATAACAAAGGAAAACATAAAAGTAGGGGTCAGTACAAAATACGGGTACTGAGTAGATATCATCGGCCAACTCAAAATAGAAAACAGTATATATATGAGATAACATCATAAATCAACTAATATCCTTAGCATGCAGCATTTACAATTACCATAACCCTTGGTCACAACACCAAGCACATCAATGAGGACTCATGCCTCCTCATCATACTCATTTGGGAATTAAGTTCATTAGATTGAATTCATTAACATATTTCAAGATTCATTATCTTTATTCCCCTCGTGTCGGTACGTGATACTCCGCTCCTCATACTATCCTGGTGCCGAAACGTGGCACTCCGATCCTTATATACTATCCTGGTACCGGAACGTGGCACCCGATCCATATACTATCCTGGTGTCGGAACGTGACACTCCGATCCTCATTCCATCCTGGTACCGGAACGTGGCACCCGATCCATATACTATCCTGGTGTCGGAACGTGACACTCCGATCCTCATTCTATCCTGGTACCGGAACGTGGCACCTGATTCATATACTATCCTGGTGTCGGAACGTAACACTCCGATCCTCATTCTATCCTGGTACCGGAACGTGGCACCCGATCCTCTATTTCTATCCTGGTACCGGAACGTGGCACCCGATCCCCTAATCTCACCACTTTCATCATCAAGCCTTCTTTTATACCAAGGCATCATCATTAACAATGTAGATTAGGGTTTCTTTTCAAGATTTGGGATTCATAACTTCATCATGCTTATTTATTCACAATTACATAATCATATTCATGCAAGCATACAATTAAGCATATAGAGGAGTTTACAATACTATCAATACATATCATTCGCTATTAAGAGTTTACTACGAATATCGTAAAATAACCATAACCTACCTCCACCGAAGAATTGAATCAAGCAAGAATTTCCCAAGCTTTGTTTTCCTCTTCTCTCGATCGTTTCTCTCTCTCCCTTCTTGTTCTTTCTCTTTTTTTTTATTCAAAACCCTCTTTCTCTTACCCTAATTAGCATATAATTAGGTATAAAAGATGGAAATAGTAGTCCACTAATTAACTCCAAGTTACCTCTTTATCCCCCAAGAAACTGAGTTATTAATGTTAACCCACGAAATTTATAATTATAGCAGGAATAGTCCAAAACGTCCCTTAAAAACTTAACCAGAAATCCGACTCCAACTGGGATTAAGCAACCTGTGACGGTCCGTCGTGCCTGCGACGGTCTGTCACGCAGGTTCGTCATGGACTAAATTTTCTTAAAGAGTCTGTGACGGCCCGTCGTGCCTACGACGGTCCGTCCTTTACTTCCGTCACGACGATCAGAGAATCGTTCCCTGTACCAACTTTTCAAGAGTTTAAGTATTTTGAAACGAGAGCTCACGACGGCCCGTCACGCCTGTGACGGTCCGCCCCTGCCATTTCGTCACGAAGTTCAGAGAGTCGATTTTCAGTACCCAATTTCAGAATTTCTAAGTGTTTTGGAACGAGACACCCTCGACGGTCCGTCGTGCCCACGACGGTCCGTCGTGGTATCCGTCGTTCCAGCCAGTTTTTCCAGAATTAAAATCTGCTGCTCAAAACGACTAAACAGGTCGTTACAATAGATACCAATTTACCCATCGTTCGTCCCCGAACGATCACAAGAAGAAAAACAAGGGCGAGAAGGAGTACCTGAATCCTTAAACAGATGTGGGTATCTTTCTTGCATATTTGCCTCCTTCTCCCAAGTGGCTTCTTCAATCGGTCGATTCTTCCGTTGCACCTTGATGGATGCAATCTCCCTTGACCTCAACTAGCGAACTTCTCTATCTAAAATAGCAACAGGCTCCTCCTCATAAGACAAGTTCTCATCAAGCAAAACTGAATCCCAACGGATAATGTAGTTTCCATCCCCATGATATCTTTTCAACATAGACACATGGAATACCGGATGCACTCTGGACAGCCCTGGAGGCAAGGCTAACTCATAAGCCACCTCCCCTACTCGCTTAAGTACTTCGAAGGGACCAATATACCTTGGGCTTAGTTTACCTCTTTTACCAAACCGCATCACCCCTTTCATTGGTGAAACTTTCAACAAGACTTGTTCACCCTCCATGAACTCTAAGTCTCTAACCTTTCGATCTGCATATTCTTTTTGTCTACTTTGCGCCGCTAGAAGCTTTTCTTGAATAGACTTCACTTTCTCTATCGAATCCCTCAAAAGGTCAGTACCCCAAGGCCTAACCTCAAATGCATCAAACCAACCAATGGGAGACCTACATCTCCTACCATACAATGCTTCAAATAGAGCCATATCAATGCTTGAGTGATAGCTATTATTGTATGAAAACTCCGCTAAGGGTAAGAAGCTATCCCAATGGCCACCAAACTCTATCACACATGCACGAAGCATATCTTCCAACACTTAAATCGTTCTCTCAGACTGACCATCGGTCTGAGGATGGAACGCAGTACTAAGGTCCAACCTAGTACCCAATTCCGCATGCAATGTTTTCCAAAACTTGGAGGTGAACTGTGTACCTCTATCTGATATAATGGAGAGTGGAACCCCATGCAATCGGACGATTTCTGAGATATAGATCTTGGCTAACTTCTCGGCATTGTAAGTCACCTTGACCGGAATGAAATGAGCAGATTTAGTTAACCTATCCACAATCACCCAAATAGAGTCATACTTACCCATTGTCTTTGGAAGACCAACCACAAAATCCATTGCAATCCTCTCCCACTTCCATTCAGGAATGGGCATTCTCTGAAGTGTTCCTCCGGGCCTTTGGTGTTCATACTTTACATGTTGACAGTTTGGACATTTAGCAATAAAGTCAACAATATCACGCTTCATTCTACTCCACCAAAAGTGTTGCTTTAGGTCACGGTACATCTTGGTCGCACCCGGATGTATCGAATACCTTGAACTATGAGCCTCTGCCAGAATAGTGTTGATCAAATCATCAACTCGGGGTACACATACCCTTCCCTTGATTCTCAAAACACCTTCCTCATCGATTGTCGCTTCTTTAGCCTCTCCTCGCAATACTTTATCTTGGATTCGCCTTAGTTTCTCATCATCAAACTGTTTTCCCTTAATCTTGTCAAGAAAAGAAGATCTTGACTCCACACTAGCCAACAATCCTCCCTTCTCATTTACTTCTAACCTCATCAAGTCGTTAGCCAGAGTCTGAACCTCTCTAGCCAATGGGCGTCTAGAAGCTTGCAAATGATCTAGACTTCCCATGCTTCCCGCCTTTCTACTCAAAGCATCTGCCACAACATTCGCCTTCCCCGGATGATGCAAAATAGTGATGTCGTAGTCCTTCAGTAGTTCCATCCATCTCCTCTGTCTCAAATTCAAATCTTTCTGAGTAAAGACATACTGAAGGCTACGATGATCCGTGTAGACCACTTAACTCCATATAAATAGTGCCTCGATTGCTTTAATGCAAACACTACCGCGGCCAATTCCAAGTCATGAGTTGGATAGTTACGTTCATGCACTTTCAATTGTCTTGAAGCATAAGCAATCACATTGTTTTCTTGCATTAGCTCTGCACCCAAACCCGAATAGGATGCATCACAGTAGACAATGAAATTCTTACCTTCCACTGGCAAGGTAAGGATAGGCGCGGTAGTCAACAAAGTCTTGAGTTTCTGAAAGCTTTCCTCGCACTCGTCCGACCATACAAATGGAACATTCTGCTTAGTCAAGTTCGTCAATTGGAAGCAATAGAAGAGAATCCCTTGACAAATCGGCGGTAGTAGCTAGCTAACCCAACAAAGCTTCTTATTTCTGACACATTAGTGGGTCTCGCCCAATTCATCAATGTCTCAAAATTAGAAGGATCTACCATCACCCAATCCTTCGAAATCACATGCCCCAAGAAGGACACTGCATCTAGCCAAAACTCACACTTAGAGAACTTGGCGTAAAGCTTTTTCTCCCTCAACATTTCCAATACCATTCTCAAATGCTCTTCATGTTCCTTCTTGCTCTTTGAGTATACCAATATATCATCAATAAATACGATCACGAAAAGGTCCAAATATGGATTAAAAATCCCGTTCATCAAGCTCATGAACACAGCAGGGGCGTTCGTAAGACCAAAAGACATCACCACAAATTCGTAATGTCCATACCTCGTTCGAAAATCAGTCTTTGGCACATCCGTTGCCCGTATTTTCAATTGATGGTAACCGGATCTCAAGTCGATCTTCGAGAAGACACAAGCACCTTGTACTTGATCGAACAAGTCATCAATACGAGGCAGAGGATACTTGTTCTTAATAGTTACCTTGTTCAACTGCCGGTAGTCTATGCACATCCGGAAACTCCCATCCTTCTTCTTCACAAACAAAACCGGAGCACCCCAAGGAGATGCACTTGGTCTAATGAAACCTTTGCTCAACAACTCTTGAAGTTGGGCCTTTAACTCTCTTAACTCTGCGGGAGCCATTCTATAAGGGGGTATAGAAATGGGGCGTGTGCCCGGTTCAAGATCGATACAGAAGTCAATATCCCTATCTGGTGGCATACCAGGAAGATCTGCAGGGAACACATCCAAAAACTCACGGACTATCAAAACCGACTCAATCGAAGGTACTTGGGTAGTGTCATCCTTGAGATGTGCCAAGAAAGCTAAACACCCTTTACTAACCATTTTCTTAGCACGAAGAAAGGAGATGATGCGCACCGGATTGGAAGTGTAGTCACCCTCCCACACTAACGGATCTGTCCCAGGCTTGGCTAACGTCACCGTTTTAGCATTACAATCCAAGATCGCAAATTGCGGAGAAAGCCAAGTCATACCCAGAATTACATCAAAATCAACCATTTCTAAGATAACCAAATCTACATAAGTGTTGCTCCCCACAAAGTTCACCAAACAAGACCTATATACCTTTTCAACTACCACAGACTCACCCACCGGAGTAGAAACACGAATAGGCATATCAAGTAATTCACAATGTAAATTTAGACCGTTAGCAAATGAGGAAGATACATAAGAAAACGTGGATCCAGGATCAAACAATACAGAAGCCATGCAATCACAATCGAAAGATTACCTGTGATGACAGCATCTAATGTCTCCGCTTCAGATCTCCCAGGGAAAGCATAACAATGGGCCCTTTCGTTTGTTTGTCCGTTGCCCCTACCATGTTGTGATGTAGTGGCTCCAGTTTGCCCATCACCTCGGCCGTTTTGGTGACCACCATTTCCTCGACCACCACGTCCTCCAGAAAAACGGCCTCTACCATGACCACCTCTACCTCTAACTATTGGGGGTCTGTAACTCTGTTTTGGACAATTTCTCCTAATATGTCCAGTCTCCCCACATCCATAACACTCTATGGAGTCAGGCATAGGTCTCTCGGAGAAGTGTTGACCAGTCTGAGGTGGTCCCCCAACTACAGTCTGTAGTGAAGACTGAATTGGTCGGACTGAGTAACTTCCCGAACCCTGTCCTCTAGTGTAAGAACCATTAAACTCACCTCCCTTTCAAAACCTTTTTGATGTCGATGTCATGGTGAAGTCGTCTGGCTTCACTCCTTCCACCTCTATCACAAAGTCTACCACCTCTTGGAAGGATTTTGCCGTAGCCGCTACCTGTAAGGCCGAAATCCGCAACTCTGACCTCAACCCCTTCACAAACCGGCGAATCCGCTCTTGTGGACTGAAACAGAGTTGAGTGGCATACCTGGATAATGCATGAAACTTAGCCTCATATGCATTAACCGACATTCTACCTTGCTCTAGATCAAGAACTCATCTCTTTTTCTATCTCTCAAAGTCCTTGGGATATACTTCTCCATAAACAAGCTAGAGAATGATGCCCAAGTCATAGGCGGTGCCTCTGTTGGTTGACACTCAACATGTGACCGCCACCACATTTTGGCGTTCCCTTGAAGCTGATAACTCACGAACTCAACACCGAACCGCTCCACTATACCCATCTTATGTAGTAGCTCATGACAGTCAACCAGAAAATCATAAGCATCCTCAGATTCAGCACCCTTGAAGACTGGGGGTTTCAATTTCAAGAACTTACTGAAAAGTTCATGTTGATCATTTGTCATTATGGGCCCCGTAATCAGACGTGGAAACGTGCCTATCTCCAATAAAGCATCCATACGAGGAGCCATAGTAGCCGTATGTCGTATCTCTGAAACCGGAGGTGTTGGTGCAGAAACCACTGGAGGTGCCTGACCCTGATCAGATAACCCGCTAAGATAAGCAAGAACCTGATTGATCATCTCTGGGGTAGGTTGGGGTGGCAATTCCTCATTTTGCACTTGTTCACTCTCCGTTTCCTCACCCTCTCTTATCACTTCCTCAGTCGGTGGAGGAGTCACCGCCCTAGTACCAGATGGGCTCGGTGCTCGTCCTCTTCCTCTAGAGGACGTCCTCCCACGACCTCTACCACGGCCTCTTGCCGCTGCTCTTCCTCGAGCCACAGCCCCAGTGGCTGGCTCAGACGTTTCTTGTCTTGCCGGTGTTGTTTTTGGCGCGGTCATTGCTCTAGTTCTAACCATCTGCGAAAGAGAGTGAAGATGGTCAGATACCAATTCGTATCGCCTAGATACCAATTGGACTCAAGTAGTAGCACGAAAGAAAGAATGAAAGAGTGAAATTTTCCTAATGTCTTATAGCCTCTCAAGGAAAAGTAAAGGCGTCCCCCTACCGTTCCTTAAGACTCTACTAGACCTGTTCTTGTGTGATGAGACCAACAAACCTAATGCTCTGATACCAAGTTTGTCACGACCCAAATCCGAGTGGCGAATGGCACCCACACTTACCCTCCTATGTGAGCGAACCAACAAATCTAAACCTTAACATTTCAATACAATATCGACAAAAAGTAATGCGGAAGACTTAAACTTATTAATAAAAACCAATTCAATAACTATTATTCCCCAAAATCTGGAAGTCATCATCACAAGAACATCTATGATCGAATTACTAACTAAAAATGTCTAAGAAGCTAAAAAAAATACATAAGAAGTTAGTCCATGCCGGAAGTTCAAGGCATCAAGACTTGAAGAAGAAGATCCAGTCCAAGCTAGAAGCATTAGCTCACCCTGAATTTCCGATGTAATAAAGACTGGCTTGAATTATGGTTGAGTCGAAGATGATGGCACGTTTGCTGCACTCCACAAATAACAAAGGAAAACATAAAAGTAGGGGTCAGTATAAAACACGGGTACTGAGTAGATATCATCGGCCAACTCAAAATAGAAAACAGTATATATATGAGATAACATCATAAATCAACTAATATCCTTAGCATGCAGCATTTACAATTACCATAACCCTTGGTCACAACACCAAGCACATCAATGAGGACTCACGCCTCCTCATCATACTCATTTGGGAATTAAGTTCATTAGATTGAATTCATTAACATATTTAAAGATTCATTATCTTTATTCCCCTCGTGTCGGTACGTGACACTCCGCTCCTCATACAATCCTGGTGCCGGAACGTGGCACTCCGATCCTCATATACTATCCTGGTACTAGAACGTGGCACCCGATCCATATACTATCCTGGTGTCGGAACGTGACACTCCGATCCTCATTCCATCCTGGTACCGGAACATGGCACCCGATCCATATACTATCCTGGTGTCGGAACGTGACACTTCGATCCTCATTCTATCCTGGTACCGGAACGTGGCACCCGATCCATATACTATCCTGGTGTCGGAACGTGACACTCCAATCCTCATTCTATCCTGGTACCGGAACGTGGCACCCGATCCTCTATTTCTATCCTGGTACCGGAATGTGGCACTCGATCCCCTAATCTCACCACTTTCGTCATCAAGCCTTCTTTTATACCAAGGCATCATCATTAACAAAGTAGATTAGGGTTTCTTTTCAAGATTTGGGATTCATAACTTCATCATGCTTATTTATTCACAATTACATAATCATATTCATGCAAGCATACAATTAAGCATATAGAGGAGTTTACAATACTATCAATACATATCATTCGCTATTAAGAGTTTACTACGAATATCGTAAAATAACCATAACCTACCTCCACCGAAGAATTGAATCAAGCAAGAATTTCCCAAGCTTTGTTTTCCTCTTCTCTCGATCGTTTCTCTCTCTCCCTTCTTGTTCTTTCTCTTTTTTTTTTATTCAAAACCCTCTTTATCTTACCCTAATTAGCATATAATTAGGTATAAAAGATGGAAATAGTAGTCCACTAATTAACTCCAAGTTACCTCTTTATCCCCCAAGAAACTGAGTTATTAATGTTAACCCACGAAATTTATAATTATAGCAGGAATAGTCCAAAACGTCCCTTAAAAACTTAACCAGAAATCCGACTCCAACTGGGATTACGCAACCTGTGACGGTCCGTCGTGCCTGCGACGGTCCGTCATGCAGGTTCGTCATGGACTAAATTTTCTTAAAGAGTCTGTGACGGCCCGTCGTGCCTATGACGGTCCGTCCTGTACTTCCGTCACGACGATCAGAGAATCGTTCCCTGTACCAACTTTTCAAGAGTTTAAGTGTTTTGAAACAAGAGCTCACGATGGCCCATCACGCCTGTGACGGTCCGTCCTGCCATTTCGTCACGAAGTTCAGAGAGTCGATTTTCAGTACCTAATTTCAGAATTTCTAAGTGTTTTGGAACGAGACACCCTCGACGGTCCGTCGTGCCCACGACGGTCCGTCGTGGTATCCGTCGTTCCAGCCAGTTTTTCCAGAATTAAAATCTGCTGCTCAAAACGACTAAACAGGTCGTTACACGTATATACTTGAATCAAGAATTGATAATTCATGTTACACACAAATAACAATATATATAGTTGATTCAAACAATTTAAATGTGAAGGTGAAGCAAATGTACATGGATAAAGCTAATTTAATGGTTGTAATGACAAAATACAAAATAGATCATAGCTTGAATTTTTGAGTTATAATATTTGATAACAAAAGGTATGTGACCAGAATTATTGTGTTGTAATACACTCTTTTTTTACTTTTTGAATATTTAAGTGTTAAACATTGTTAGTTACAAGTTGATACATCACTAGTTTGCTGCCTATGTGTTGGCTTCTTAGATCTGTGTATCAATTGTGGTTATTATAAAGAACCATGTACATGTTTATTCGTTCTTCTTATTATTTGTAATCTATCATTATAGAGGCATGAATAATTAAGACACATACTTTTTTTTAATGTATTTGTTAGTATATTAATCATGATACACTTCTATTTAGAACTTGATATATTACGAGTTTGTCGCAACTGTGTTGATTTTTAGATTTGTGTATCAATGTGTGGTTATTATAAGTAACGAGTACATGTTAATTTGTTCTTCTTATTTTCTGCAATGCATCATTATAGAGGCATGAGTAATTAAGGCACACATTTTTTTTGTTTCATAAATATATTTATTAATATATTATTCATGATACATTCTAGTTACAACCTTATACATTACTAGTTTTTCGCATATGTGTTGAATTTTAGATCTATGTATCAATTTATGGTTATTATAAAATATCATGTACATATGCCAATTCACTCTTCTTATATTTTTGTAATGTATCATTATGGAGCCATGTGCAATTAAGTCATACACTTTTTTTGAGTGTGTTTATTAATATATTTGTCATTGAATACATTGTTAGTTACAACTTGATACGTTACTAGTTTGTCGCATATGTGTTCGATTTTTTTAGATCTATGTATCAATGTGTGGTTATTATAAAGTATCAGGCATATATTAATTCGTTCATCTTATTTTTTTTGTAATGTATCATTATAGATGCATAAGTAATTAAGTCACAAAGATATGAAAAGTTTATATAAGTCAGTTGATGTATATCTGACACATAAGATTTGTTGTGAACAATAATATGTTAGACCCTAGGTTGTATTTATGGTCTATTACGAATACTGTTAATAATGTATCTTGAACTTTTTTTTTTCTTTTATTGAAAACGATACATGAAACAATGCTTCTTTTTACTATACATGGTACACATAAAGCTATATATTAGTTTATTTTTTTGAAGATTGTTCTTGGAGCTTGAAGACATCTGTTAAAAAAATCGGATATATTCAAATTGAGGTACTACAATCTTGAACATAAAAGAATCAATGCCGGATAAGGACGATTTACAAGCTCCTGAATGCATTTTTGAAGAAATTTTCTTGCCACAAAGAAGTAAAAGGATGTCTGGACGACCAAGAAAAAGAAGAAAGAAAAATTTAGATGAAAAGCTAACACAAAGTGTTGTGGACATTGTAAATAAGAAGATCACAATCGAAGAACTTGTACTTTCTTTTTCGAAATATAGTTGAGGAAGTTTTCATTTAGAATATTGTGATGTTTCAGATTAATAATTTTCAAATTGTAATCGTTCAATTTATAAATTTTTCACTGTTACAAATATATACATTACAAAGTATTGTTAGCTTATTAATTTCTGATACAATAAATTGAAATGTTACAATTTTCAGTTTTATCTATATTTCTAAATGGTAATAATTTGTTCACATGGTAAAATTATATAAAATTTTAAGAATTTGATACAAGCTATTATGTTTCAAATACATTATTTATATAATGTATGATTTTATGTTTGATAATAATGTATCTGATATAGAGTGATCGCAAAGTGTTATGTGTAAATATGATAAAGTGTAGTTATTAATGTATCACAACAAAAAAGAATTAAGTTATAAAGATAATACGTGTTTAAAATAAATATTGTAGTGATTAAATATTAAATACAATATTCAATATATTGAGCAATCTCAATACTAAAAGAATTTTTATATATTTATCAAAAATTTATAGATGAAAAATAAGTACCATGGACAAATTTAAAAAAAACAGAAAAAATGGAAAAAACGATGAAAAAAACCCAACAAAGTAAAGATGATAAAACAATTTAAAATTAATTTTCTGGAGAGATAAATCTTTTAAATTCAAATTAGGATGAAGTGATAAACATAATGGAGAAATTAATTGAAAAGATCACAATAATTAAAAAATGAGAGAGATTTGTCGAGTGAAATTAGAATGTGATAAACATGGAGGATATGGGGAGTGAGAATTATGTATCTAGAAATTGTTGTGCTCAAAATAAGGGATTTTGAAATTTTTTTAAAATAGTAGGGAATATTGAAAATTATGAAAACAAAATGTGTGTATATATATGTAATTTTTCCATAATTTTATTCTTTTTATGCATAATTTTCTTAATTGTTATCTTCGTTGCTATTATATTTTAAATTAGTTTATACTTTTCAATATTTAAATATATTATTTGATTTGGACTTGTAAATATTTATGAATTTTTTTATTTTGTAGTCGAACAGAAGTCACAGTTACATTAGGTCGAAAATTTTATCAATTTACTTTGTAAATATCTTAATTTGCATCAAAATAACTATAGCCTTGAATCTTATCAGATTGAATATATTGATATTTCAATAAAAATATTTTGTACTCATGTAAAATTAACCGCTCAATTTGAAGATGGTTAGCTAAACACATGAAAATCAAATACAATATGATGACTTTCTCTTCTAAAGGCGGGGGTGAAGACTCCATTGCGGCATTAAGTAAGGAATTTGGGGAAATCAAGGCGCATCCACTTCGTCATCTCAGCCTATTTATATGCAATAGGTAGAAAAGATTCTGCCTTTCTAGCCTCGAATAGTGGACTTCACATTTAGTTAACATTTATAATTTACAAGTTCCAAAGCTATGACCTAGATAAAAGTAAAAATATATTTGATCTCTTTTTCAATCATTGTATAATTTTAAGAAAATCGAAAGAACTAATTAATTAAAATTGAAATAGAAGAATCAATTTTATCTTAGTGTATTTTGGTTTATAATTTTGATAAATCAACATATAAGGTTTAATTATTTTTAATGAAATACCAAATCATTCCTACCTGTGATTTTACAAAAAATATATTGTTATAATGAATTCTATTTTATGTTATAGGTAAAATGTTATTATACGAAAATAAGTAATATAAAAAAAATATTACTTTTTGAAGAAAATCAGTCCATTATTAAAAAAATCACCTTAAAAAATAATCGACCCTCATAGAAAGATTTAAAGAAAGAGAAAAATAAATTAAAATAACTTTAATCAAGTGAATTAACTAAAATAAATAAACAAATATGACATATGAAATGAACACGTGGAAGTAGTGTAATGTTTTTGTTCTTATATAAACACCAAAACAATTTCAGTTACTTCACTCTTTTGGCTCTTTCCGTCTAAGTGTGAAATGCACTGAGCTAAGCTACCTCTTCAATTTCTTCTACTCTCATTCTCACCGATTCAATCCACATTTTTCATACTTGTTGCTGAGGAGACGGAATTTCAGTATGGACGGAGGTGATACTTATCAAACGGTGAAAGACGATTCCGGCGACATCGCCGGCGGTGGTGAAACGGTCACCATCAAAATCCGATGTGTCAACGACTCCAAATTATCTGTTCAAGTCAGCCTCGATTCCACCGTCGGATTATTCAAGTCCATCCTTTCCCAGCCGACTGATATCCCTGCTGAGGAGCAGAAAGTTATCTATAACGGCCGGATCTTAAAGGATGATCAAACCCTAAAAAGCTGTGGTAATAATTAATTTCTCTTATCTAAATATTTTTTTGCTACTTTATTAGTAATGTTGAATTATTTGTGTTTACTTTTTATTACTCATGTTGCTGATCAATCAATCAAATGTACCTCAATTACGAACTTGTTAGGGTTTGTGATATTAATGTTGTAAACATTGTTAAAAAATAATTATTTAAAAGAATATTTGTATGTTTTGTAACTTGTATGTTATATAGAGGTGCATGTTAAATATCTGAAAGTTCAGATTTTTTTTGGGCTTTAACTACTGAATGTAGAGAACTGTACTTCGGTTGGCTTAGGATTGTATGTTAATGCATTTTCCTGTTCTGAGGAGTAATTTGAATTATTTGTTCATTGTGGAAATAATGCATTGAGAATTGTTTTAACAAGAAAAAGAAATAATGCATATAGAAGTTGTTTCCTGAAATGGAGGAGAATCTGGTTTTGGAAAATAATTCATTGGAACTATTAGTGGGTGTTGAGATTGTGGATATTCTTAGAATTTAGAAGTATCTTCTTTGACGGTTGTGAAGGAGATATCCTGCAATTGAAGGGAGTAGTAATTTTTGAAAGCCTACATTCGACTCCTACGTACAATACTTGACGTCATGAGCTCATTCGCTCCATCTTTATAGGTAGGATTACGTTGACAAAATATTCCTTAATTTCTCGATTTAGAAGTGCAAATTTAATCTCTGTGTGCAAATTTAACCTCTTTGTTTGTGTTCTTTCCAGAATAGATGGAAATAATCGATAAGTTGTGTGTTAATGCATTAGGACCAAATTTCGATTCTAATAGATTTAAAGTCTTGCTTATTTGTTGCAATATACTCCCTAATCTGGCATGTTTTTTCTTAGGATAAGAAATAGGTAAAGGTCAATAAGTGGAAAAAAGTAATATAGAGGAATGAGCAGTGGTATTGGGATTTATTTTGCTTTTATTAGAGTATGAAGTTGTGTACTTGGATCTGCAATAGCAGGAAATCGGCATATTTGTTGCAGTTCAGTTTCCATTTTACTACGTAGATTTGATTTAGCATGTATTCTCTTGTCTTTAACATGATGCTACTTAATGCCAATTATGTTGATCTGATTCATGATTGATTACTTATAACCACATAAGATTCTGCATCGAGCTTTGGAATCTTATACTATCAAGATGCATGGAGCTTCTATTTTATCTGCTCTCTTGTTGCATGTTATCAACTGTCAGAATAAGAGTCATAGTAAATTTAATTTTAATATTTGTGGTGAGCAGGTCTGGAGGCAGACCATACAGTTCATCTTATTCGAGGTTCTGTCGCAGCTGCTTCTGCTAGTGCAACCAATGTTGTAAATCCAAATGCTAATCAGGATGCTCCCAGGGTTGGTTTTCCCACTACAGGGGGGCTGTTTGTCTGAGTCAGTGGAGGTCCACTCTTTTCTGGACTTGGAAGTAGAGGTGGTTCGTTTGGAGCTGGACTTCAAGATTTTGAGCAGGCCCAGCAACATGACTCCAACATGATGAGAGAGATATTGAATATGCCTCTAGTTCAGGATCTAGTGAATGACCCAGAAATCATCTGCAACTTTATCGTGAACAGTCCTCAAATGCGAGAGTATGTGAATCTTAATCCTGAGCTCCCACACATATTCAATGACCCTGCTATATTTCTCCAGATATGGGAGGCTGCACGTAATGAACTCATGCATGAGACGATAAGAACTATTCAATGGTCATTGAGCCACACTGAATCGTCTCCTGAGGAATTTAACATGCTAAGGCACATGTATGAGAATGTCGAAGAGCCATTTCTGAATGCAACAAGCATGGCTGGAGATACAAGAAATGATTCAGGGACAAACCCGTTCGTGGATCTTTTGGGAGCCCAGGAACAAGGTAGAAACCGGTCAACTAACCTTCCAGCTAATGGTTCTGACACAACTGCTAATCCTCATGCTCCAAACTCGAACCCACTTTCGGATCCTTGGGCATCAGCTGACTGTAAGTTACTTGCAAGTTTGTGGATCTAATTCTATTTGCCGCTAGATTTAACCTTGTTACTTCATCTCCTATCTTGTTCACCAGGGTCTTCTGCATCTTAAAAGAAACTTTTTATCTCTTTCCTATTTCTCGTTCTGGAGATGCTTTCATGCATCTTTACAGCTTGGGTTCCATGAAGTCATCATACTAATGCAATTTGTGCTTAGAACTTGAACATTTGAACACCTGTTCTCTGTAGCTACTTTTTTTTCTTTGTTTTTCTCTGGTAAAAATATTTCAAAGTTTAGCATATTTTTGTCAGGATTTCTTAAAAACAATTTTATACTTTTAACTATATCAGCTAATGTCTTATGCATGTAGCATTCATTATCTTGCTTCCCCCCCTTCCCCCTTTTTCAACTACTTTTGATAAGCGAGGTATTGTCTTTTTACTCTATTTTGCAGTTGGAGGTGACCAAATGAATACCGCTCCCAGATCAAATGCTTCTAGGAATATTTGGGGACCCTCTCCTGGTGGTTTGGATGACATAGCAGATTTGCAGCGAATGCTAGGTGGCATACCTGGCGCCTCTTCTGAAAATCAGTTAATAGGATACCCATCCATCTCACAGATAATGCAACACATAAACCAGGTATTTATTTATTTAATTTGTACTAAAGCTTACAAACAGTAATCGAGTTTAAGGTTTTATTCTTTTCTCTCCTGGTTTTCTTTTTTTTGTTGTTTGTGATGGAGAATTTCTTGTCAAGCATCTCATTTCTTGAGTATCTTTGTGGTTAGATTATGGGGCTCGACCCCAACTCTGATCCTGGGGATATGATGCCAAATCCTGAATTAATTCATCAGTTGATGTCCTCAGAGAGAATGCAGGTAAAGAATTTTTGCCTGCTGTCTTTAAGTTTTGCTTGTTGGAATTGTATAATCTGTAAGTGGTGCATGCAGTGTGGCAAATCTAGAAAATCGAGTATCACTCTCTTTTTGATACATAAAGGTTAATGATAACTAAGAACTCAATGAGGTAAAAGTTATGTTAGAAATATGTTTAGAGCCTGTTTGGATTGGCTCTGGGCTTAGTGTAACCATTCTCATTAGTGGTCGTACTGATTACTGAAATGGCACTAAATATTAATGCTGGGCATCTGTAAGGAAAAGGAATAAAAAAATTTACTATGAAAAACAAAGGGGAAAATAGCAACAGAAAAATTCAAACAAAAAATATTGTCTATTTGTTATTCGTTTCTCTTATTGGACACCATTGAACTACTTTCAACCCTTGCAATTACTTTTTTAGATTCATTTTCTTACTAATCTAAAGAAGCTAAGCTCCGACAATGTTAATTTATCAAAAATAAACTTTACAGATTTTAGTGTCAAGTATGACATGATAGACATTGTCCTTCAGATTTTATTATTTCAATACAGAACTATACTTCAGATTTTATTATTTATGTGTCTACAGACTTTATTGTTCATTGAAACTGTTTTCATCATCATTTCATTAAATATTAGAATATTAATATGTCTATTTATTTCTCTTGAACATGATGTATGTTTTTATGTCAGATTACTGTTAAGTGTCACTGTCATGTTTTCTGAGCACAATATAAGACATTCCGGATTGAACATTTTTCATCTATATAATTAAAAAGTCATTATATTGCCCATTCCGAGGTACCAAGGGTTTAAAAGAGAATCCTTCTGATATGTGTCTGGAAATAATTGTTTTTTTTTTTGAAAAAAAAATTGTTTTATTCATCTTCAACAAAAAGACGCGTGATTTTATTCATATGTTTCTGGACATAGAGCATGATGTGTGCATAATTCTTCGAGTATGTTCTTCCATCATTCCTTTCTATTTTTTACAATCGTTCTTTTTCCTTTTAGGAATATCAGGTACAACAAGGGCCATTTCCTTACCTTGATCAGCCGCAATCAAACCAGTAAGTATGGACATATATCTATGGATTTTCACTTGGCTGGAGAATCTCACACCTCCTGATTCAGCTGATATGATGATATGCATCTCCTTGTCTCATTATTACTCATTGTTTCTTGTCCTATAAGTCACCAAAGGAAAAAGAAATATTACTTAGATTCATATTTCACTTGCCAAAAAATAGTCTATGACTTTCTAATTAGGTTGGATAAAAGATAAACTTGTAAGTGGCTCGAGATTTTTACTCTGATTATTTGGATCAATGGGGTAATTTTCTGCCTTGCGTTTATCACTTCTGACAAAGTATCTTTTCCGCATGCAGAGAACAAGATCAGGACGAAGCTGACGAAACAGGTAATATCATTCTATATATTTCCCAATTTGATATCCTTGTAACTGTAAATATACCCTTAGGTTTGGAGGGAATGATCTCTTGATTTAGGAGCAAATAAATCCTCTTACAATATTTTACAAATGTTACTTAAGTCTAGTATTTTAATGCAAAACTAGCCTATTAGGAGCAATACACTTAATATTTTTGTGATGCACATTAATTGTGATGTTTCATATAAATGGACAACTTCTTTGTATTGTTACATGGTATATGAAATTTGAGATTTTACAAGGGCGACAGAACTGATTTGGATTTATACCTGTTAGGAGTTTATTTTTTTGTTAAAAATATTGATTGAAATTTATAGGTTGAGAATGCGGGTTTGGTGGGAATATAGAAGACACAAATTCAGATAAAATATATAAATGTCAGAAATGAACTGTACAAAAGAGTGTATTAGTATGAGAATAACGAGATGAGATATAAATTTGTATCCGGAAAAGGTGGTTTATTGTGGGGATATGTATAATACTATTTTACACTTATGAATAAGCTGAAGAAAGGTTGGATGATGAATGCTTATTTTAGATGATACTCTTTAATTGGTGAAATTAGCGAGAAAGTCAACTGAGGTTGGAACAGTTGGAACTGTGACGAAGAACTCTGGTTTTAGCCTTTTATAGGTTAACTAGAAATAAAACAAACTACCTATAAAAAGTAGAAATTTGACAAAGTATGTTCACTGCAAGTTATAATAAGATCACTCGAATGAGATCACTAGATGAGATAGTGGTGCCCAAATGTAGAGAGTGGAAATATTTGCTCTCATATTTGAGGAGAATGATATGATTGATGAAGATGTGACACAAGCTAAAAGAGGATTGTGGAAACGGAGGAGTGCTAAGACAGTTTTGTTATACGTGAACGCTTAAACACAAGTTGTATGCAACGGCAGCGAGATCAGAGATGTTATATGGGAGTGATTGCGAGTAATGTAAATCCATGTGTATCCACAAGATAAATTTCCTAAAAATTGCGTGGATATATAGTCATACGGGGTCATTAATATTAGAATTATCACATCTGACCCAAAAAAACACATGAGAAGATGAGAGTCTGGCTTTCTATGTCCTATGTAGACCTCCACATGCATTGGTCAGTATGTGCGAAAACATGATGATTGAAGGTGATAAAAGAAGAGAGGGATAGAAAGTTGTATTTGAGAGACTTGTAGATCTCGACATCAATATGAATTTAATGTCAGATCATAATACAATAGAAGCAAAGAATCTATACATGAGTTACTCTTTTATCAGGTCAAGTCTTTGGTAGGAATCTCTTTTTGTTGTTGGATACTTGTTTGTTCGACTAACGGGATTTAGAGAAAGTCTAGTTCTAGGCAAAAATCTTAGTGTTTATTTTTTAGAGTTAGGGAATCTAATAATTGTGGGTGATTTTAACCCACATCAACTGTGGGTGACATTAATAATTGCAGAATATCAGAACGGGGCAATGGAAGTGGCGAGGAACGTGGTTGATAGTACTCTAGAGAGGGCAAGTTTGCATGAATTCCCCGGATTAAATAATTGTTAGTTTATTCTCGTCTTTCTCATTCTCTCTCTATATATCTCGTACTTAACTCGGATTCTCATATTCCTGTTGACATCTTATTGCAGTAGGCCCAGAGGAATTATATGCTATGCTGTTTCTCCAGGTCGTTAGACTACATCGGATTCTTTGACAGTGAAGAAGCACTTATTGCCGTGGAGGAACTTGAAGAAGACAGTGGAGAGTAGTGTATGTATATTCTCTTTTTATGACTATATATATAGAGAGAGAGAGAGAGAGAAATCCAAATGAAATTGTTGATGTAGACAGAAGAAAAGGAGATTGGTGGAGGAACTAGTTCTTCAGCTCATTGTACATGCTATGTTAAATTGTTCATTATCTTATGATTTTATTGCCTACTTTCCAGTAGCATTTTGTTTTTGCTTTGCTAGGTGGATTCAATTTGATCATAGAGTATTCGTGCAAGGACTATGCATCGAAAAAGGGTCAAAAATACCTCTAACCTACCCAAAAAACCTCACAAACATTTTTATCTAAAAATACTGTCAATTACTCTATTATTTTTGGTTCAAATATACTCCTCTTGCCCTCCCCCCTTTGATTAAAAAATGCCTTTATAATATTAATAATGTTGTATCTAGAATTCAGTAATTTTCCTTCAACAATCTATATATCCATAGTCCAAATCCTCAATTTTCCTATTAATCAAAAGTGATAAAAAGATTTACATCACCTTTTAATTCTTAGAATGTTATTAATAATATGTCTTGTTTTAAAACCTGGTTAATTTTTTATTCTTATATTTCATAATTGTGGCCGGCAATTGCATTATTACAGTTGATATTTGGTTGCATAGGATTTCTAAGAAATTGTAGGTACTTGATGATACATAAGGTGGTGAACCTTCACTAATACTAATTAGTCTAATTAAGAATTGGAGGCACAAAATATCGAACAAAATATTTCACTTAGCTTCTATAATTAGAGCTATGTATGTACTCTTGTTTTGTATCTCTAATTTTTGTTGTAGTGATTGAATAAGTTTATACCTACTCTACATAAAACGTCTCATCTCGCGCATTACCTCTCAAAACATTGTGTTCAAGTACGTCCATAATAATTTTATTTGGACTTTGTTGAAACGTTGTTACTTTTTGAATTGTACTAAAAATATGATCAGCTACTGGCAGAGTTCGATACCAAAATAAAAACTTTACGAATCTTAAACATCACTTTATGAATCTTAAACATCAAAAGGGATTCTCTCTAAAAACATACATCAAAACGGAGGTTCGCCCATTTATGAGGTAACTATAACTGTGATCCTTTAACACTGTCATTCCCATTAACCCTCACTCACTTCATCCAAAATAATACATTACGTCAACTTTAGAAGGAGTCCGTGCCATACAATTCTTTTTATATCTTTCTCAATTTTAAATGCATTATGAAGTTTTTTCAATAATAAAAATATGAAAAAACCTGAGCATTGTTTTCATAAAATAAAATTTTCTATTATTTGCTTGCAGCAATAGTAATAAACTAACAATACTAGTAGTAATAAACTAGTAATACTAATAGTTATAGTAATTTTCAAAAAAAAAATGTTGCGGTTCATTCAAATACGGGCGTACTCTATTATATTCTTTAGGAAAATTAAAACCAACTAAATAAGGCAAAACGACTTCGTTTTTTTTATGAGCACGTTTTATCCCAAAAAAAAATTGAATTCATCATTTTCCTGAAATAATAAAACAAGAAAACCAGTAAATATCCAAAGAACTTGAAGTGAACAAGATAATATGTTTTGTACCTTTGAAAGCGCACAACTCCAAAACTTATGACCATAATTTCTAGGAGTCCTTAATGTTTTCATTTTGCAAAATACTCTTTGCTTTTACAAACATCTAGTTCAATTGAATATATAGACTTTTCGAATTGTTAAAATATAACTATTAAATTTAAAAAATTAAACTATATATATAGTATAAAAAAGTAAAAGCTGAATGAGAAAATGTGGAGCAAATAATGCATATTTATTATTGAAGAAAGGAATAAAACTTCATATGAGGAAGAAAAATATGTAGATTAAAGTAAGGAAATAATATAAAGAAATTATAGTTCCCCTATTTTAAAGGTTGTGAATATTTTTTTTGCATGGATCTGGAGTTAACAAGGATGATCAATATTAAAGATGATAGTTATAGCTCGTCCATTTATGAATGAACCGTCCATTTTGGTGTGTTATAAGAGTTTCTCTTGATGTTTAGGGTTCAAGAAATGTCAATTTTAATGCTGGACTTGCTACATGCATGCATGCTATCCTTAGAGAAATATGATAAGCTGTATTGTCAAATGATCAATGAGTGTGAATTGAGAATTTTGTTGTGGTCTAATGATTAATAAATTAAGTGGGCCGAGAAGTACGATATCTTAATTTTAAAATACAATAAAAGTAAAAATAATAGGTTATTTTTCCCTAATTGTCCCTAATATTGATGGGGAAAAAAATACATGATATCATATTGTTGATGGAAGATAACAAATATTCTATAAAATTAATCAAGATAATCAAATATACGATATTTGCAACTTTCCTTAAAAGAGTATTTGTATCAATTCTGTCAAAGAAAAATTGTTGACTTCATATTATGCAATGCTCTTGCTGGTTATTGATTGCCGGAAGTTAAGGATCTAATTTAGATGGTATGAACTTTTCACTTTCTCCTTGAGTATCACAGTGAGCTTTCGTGGCAGTTGAGGACTGATTTTAATAGAAATTTTATGTCACGATACTAATTCTTCAATGGGAGGACTAACTACTAACTCAACTTAACCCGTCATGAGTAGTTATGAAAATCAAATTATGAAAGAAACAACTAAAAGCAATTTAAAATTTGTTTGAGTTTTCATAAACTCAACCAATAGTTAAAACATTGTAAAATTTAAGCACTTGAAACAGAAAGTGGAAGTACAAAACTTTAATTAGTCAATAATGAGGATGCAACCGCGAAAGCTAGAAAACACAAGCTAATAGTTTAATGTATGTGTCTTAAGACATGGATAAGAAGATGTCAGAAGAATCCATGACAACCTTAAAAGTAGTTCATCCTTGAATTTGAAGATCACGCTTCCTTCAAGAGGTCTTGTATATCAATCGTCTGAATATATCTTGCACTCTATAAGAAAAAAGCAAGTGAAATATCAATAAAGATCATATTATACTTAAAGGATTACATATCTAGTTTCAAGCATACGTAATTATAATATAATATTAGTATAACTTACATAAATCCTATAGTATAAGATTAAAATTATATTATATCCCTACTCTTTTCAATATGTTGCGCTAAAACCAAAAATAAATCTGAAAATCTAATTAAATTTCATAAATTACGCTTAAGTATCTTCTTTATCAATTAGACAGATGTTAATCCTAACAAAACAAAGAAATTTAAAATTCAAATTCCTTCCCTTTTCTTTGTTGAAGAAACCTTTCAAAGTGATGAAGAGATACAATGTTTTGATGTGTGCAATTGTGTGTGTTGAAGATAGAAAAAGGGACCATTCTCTTAACGTATATACTTGAATCAAGAATTGATAATTCATGTTACATACAAATAACAATATATATAGTTGATTCAAACAATTTAAATCTGAAGGTGAAGCAAATGTACATGGATAAAGCTGATTTAATGGTTGTAATGACAAAATACAAAATAGATCATAGCTTGAATTTTTGAGTTATAATATCTGATAACAAAGGGTATGTGACCAGAATTATTGTGTTGTAATACACTCTTTTTTTACTTTTTGAATATTTAAGTGTTAAACATTGTTAGTTACAAGTTGATACATCACAAGTTTGCTGCCTATGTGTTGGCTTCTTAGATCTATGTATCAATTTGTGGTTATTATAAAGAACCATGTACATGTTTTTCGTTCTTCTTATTATTTGTAATCTATCATTATAGAGGCATGAATAATTAAGACACATACTTTTTTTTTAATGTATTTGTTAGTATATTAATCATGATACACTTCGTCATCTCAGCCTATTTATATGCAATAGGTAGAAAAAATTCTGCCCTTCTAGCCTCGAGTAGTGGACTTCACATTTAGTTAACATTTATAATTTACAAGTTCCAAACCTATGACCTAGGTAAAAAGTAAAATATATTTGATCTCTTTTTCAATCATTGTGTAATTTTAAGAAAATAGAAAGAACTAATTAATTAAAATTGAAATAGAAGAATCAATTTTATGTTAGTGTATTTTGGTTTATAATTTTGATAAATCAACATATTAGGTTTAATTATTTTCAATCCAACCTATGATTTTATAAAGAATATACTGTTATAATGAATTCTATCGTCGTTATAGGTTGAATGTTACTATACAAAAATAAATAATATAAAAAAGTAATTACTTTTTGAAGAAAATCAGTCCATTATAAAAAAAATATCACTCTAAAAAATAATCGACCGTCATAAAGAGATTTAAAGAAAAAAAATAACTATAATCAAGTGAGTTAATTAAAAAAAATAAACAAATATGACATATGAAATGAACACGTGGAAGTAGTGTAATGTTTTTGTTCTTATATAAACACCAAAACAATTTCAGTTACTTCACTCTTCTGGCTCTTTCCGCCTAAGTGTGAAAAGCACTGAGCTAAGCTACCTCTTCAATTTCTTCTACACTCATTCTCACCGATTCAATCCACATTTTTCATACTTGTTGCTGAGGAGACAGAATTTCAGTATGGACGGAGGTGATACTTATCAAATGGTGAAAGACGATTCCGGCGACATCGCCTGCGGTGGTGAAACGGTTACCATCAACATCCGATGTGTCAACGACTCTAAGTTATCTGTTCAAGCCAGCCTCGATTTCACCGTCGGATTATTCAAGTCCATCCTTACCCAGCCGACTGATATCCCTGCTGAGGAGTAGAAAGTTATCTATAACGGCCGGATCTTAAAGGATGATCAAACCCTAAAAAGCTGTGGTAATAATTAATTTCTCTTATCTAAATATTTTTTTGCTACTTTGTTAGTAATGCTGAATTATTTGTGTTTACTTTTTATTACTCATGTTGCTGATCAATCAATCAAATGTACCTCAATTACGAACTTGTTGGGGCTTGTGATATTAATGTTGTAAAACATTGTTAAAAAATAATTATTTAAAAGAATATTTGTATGTTTTGTAACTTGTATGTTATATAGAGGTGCATGTTAAATATCTGAAAGTTCAGATTTTTTTTGGGCTTTAACTACTGAATGTAGAGAACTGTACTTCGGTTGGCTTGGGATTGTATGCTAATGCATTCTCCTGTTCTGAGGAGTAATTTGAATTATTTGTTCATTGTGGAAAATAATGCATTGAGAACTGTTTTAACAAGAAAAAGAAATAATGCATATAGAAGTTGTTTCCTGAAATGGAGGAGAATCTGTTTTTGGAAAATAATTCATTGGAACTTTTAGCTGGTGTTGAGATTGTGGATATTCTTAGCTAGCGTTTGGCCATAGATATTCAAATATTTTTGGCAAATATTATTTGGATGAAAAATTGGGTGAAATTTTACCATGCGTTTGGCCATAGAATTTGAGAAACATATTTCAGTTTTTTAAGAAATATGATTTATACCCATAAGTTTTTAAAACTATCAAATTAACCATAAATTTGTATTACATAGCACAATAGAAATCTCACGTAACAAGATTTATGACTTCCGCAACAAATCAACAAGAATCATTACAGTAAATATTCGTATAGTGAAAAGGTTTTGGTACAAATCATGATAATGAAAATACAACTAATATAAATTCGGGAAAAAAAAGAGAAGAAAATAAAAGGAAATAAATATTGCAATCACTGAAGAACCTATGCTTTCTCATCTGAAAGAGTTCAACCTATTCTTTAGTATTATCTTCTCACATTTTATGAACAATCTCTTCTCGATGAGCTTGCATTTTCGAATCAGATGATCGAGAAGATGAAGCGATGTTGTTACCCTGAGCCAGTAGTTCGTCACTTTCATCAACAACCATATCATCATTTTCATATTCATTGAATATTCCATCACTACTTTGGTGTTCACGTAAAAAATTATGCAATACAGCGCAAGCAATTACTATTTTCACCTGCATGTCACATTCATAGTTCATGCCTTGTCTTAGTATTCTGAATCTACTTTTCCATGCACCAAAATTTCTTTCAATTACATTGCGCAGAGAAGCATGTCTATAGTTAAATAGCTCTTTTCCATTCTTAGGCTCTCTTTCACTTCCTCGGTAGTCCTGCAAATGATAGCGCATTCCAATAAATGGAGCTAAAAATCCTCTTGTGATCCGTAGACCAGCATCAACAACGTAATATTTATCTACCAAAATAAAATAAATGCAATTCATGTTTTATTTAGTAGCTTGTTCATTAAGACTAACTGTAATAAAGGAATGTATGAAATCAAAAGAATGCATGTAGAAGGGAGCTAATTGAATTGGTTGGTGTCAATAAATATATTATTTTTGTAAAATAAAAAGTTAAGGGTAAAAATTGAATTTCTAAAACTTTCCAAATAATGAAATTTGGCCCAAATACTAGATTTTTCTAGTATTTGGGAATTTGGAAAACTTGCCAAAAAAATTTGCCAAATAATAAAAAAGTGTATGGACAAACAAAATTTGCCAAGTTTTTTCCCAAGTTTTACTTGCAAAATTTATGGCCAAACGGGCCCTTAAAATGTAGAAGTATCTTATTTGACGGTTGTGAAGGAGATATCCTGCAATTGAAGGGAGTAGTAATTTCTGAAAGCCTACATTCGACTCCTACGTACAATAATTGACGTCATGAGCTCATTCGCTCCATCTTGATAGGTAGGATTACGTTGACAAAATATTCCTTAATTTCTCGATTTAGAAGTGCAAATTAAACCTCTTTGTTTGTGTTCTTTCCAAAATAGATGGAAATGATCGATAAGTTGTGTGTTAATGCATTAGGACAAAATTTCGATTCTAATAGATTTAAAGTCTTGCTTATTTGTTACAATATACTCCCTAATCGGGCATGTTTTGTCTTGGGATAAGAAATAGGTAAAGGTCAATAAGTGGAAAAAAGTAATATATAGGAATGATGCAGTGGTATTGGGGTTTATTGGGCATTTATTAGAGTATGAAGCTGTGTATGTGGATCTGCAATCGCAGAGAATCTGCATATTTGTTGCAGTTCAGTTTCTATTTTACTACGTAGATTTGATTTAGCATCTATTCTCTTGACTTTAACATGATGCTACTTAATGCCAATTATGTTGATCTGATTCATGATTGATTACTTATAACCACATAACATTCTGGATTGAGCTTTGGAATCTTATACTTTCAAGATGCATGGAGCTTCTATTTTATCTGCTCTCTTGTTGCATGTTATCAGCTGTCAGAATAAGAATCACAGTAAATTTAATTTTAATATTTGTGGCGAGCAGGTCTGGAGGCAGACTACACAGTTCATCTTATTCAAGGTTCTGTCGCAGCTACTTCTGCTAGTGCAACCAATGTTGTAAATCCAAATGCTAATCAGGATGCTCCCAGGGTTGGCTTTCCCACTACAGGGGGGTTGTTTGTCAGAGTCAGTGGAGGTCCACTCTTTTCTGGACTTGGAAGTAGAGGTGGTTCGTTTGGAGCTGGACTTCCAGATTTTGAGCAGGTCCAGCAACATGACTCCAACATGATGAGAGATATTGAATATGCCTCTAGTTCAGGATCTACTGAATGACCCAGAAATCATCTGCAACTTTATCGTGAACAGTCCTCAAATGTGAGAGTATGTGAATCTTAATCCCGAGCTCCCACACATATTCAATGACCCTGCTATATTTCTCCAGACATGGGAGGCTGCACGTAATGAACTCATGCATGAGACGATAAGAACTATTCAATGGTCATTGAGACACACTGAATCATCTCTTAAGGAATTTAACATGCTAAGGCACATGTATGAGATACAAGAAATGATTCAGGGACAAACCCGTTAGTGGCTCTTTTGGGAGACCAGGAACAAGGCAAAAACCGGTCAACTAACCCTCCAGCTACTGGTTCTGACACAACTGCTAATCCTCCTGCTCCAAACTCGAACCCACTTTCGGATCCTTGGGCACCACCTGACTGTAAGTTTCTAGCAAGTTTGTGGATCTAATTCTATTTTCCGCTAGATTTAACCTTGTTACTTCATCTCCTATCTTGTTCACCAGGTTCTTCTGCATATTAAAAGAAACTTTTTATCTCTTTCCTATTTCTCGTTCTGGAGATGCTTTCATGCATCTTCACTGCTTGGGTGCCATGAAGTCATCATACTCATGCAATTTGTGCGTACAACTTGAACATTTGAACACCTGTTCTCTGTAGCTACTTTTTTTCTTTGTTTTTCTCTGGTAAAAATATTTCAAAGTTTAGCATAATTTTGTCACGATTTCTTAAAACAATTTTATACTTTTAACTATATCAGCTAATGTCTTATGTATGTAGCATTCATTATCTTGCTTCCCCCCCTTACCCCCTTTTCAACTACTTTTGATAAGCGGGGTATTGTCTTTTTACTCTATTTTGCAGTTGGAGGTGCCCAAATGAATACCACTCCCAGATCAAATGCTTCTAGGAATATTTGGGGACCCTCTCCTGGTGGTTTGGATGACATAGCAGATTTACAGCAAATGCTAGGTGGCATACCTGGAGCCTCTTCTGAAAATCAGTTAATAGGATACCCATCCATCTCGCAGATAATACAGCACATAAACCAGGTATTTATTTATTTATTTATTTATTTTGTACTAAAGCTTACAAACAGTCATCGAGTTTAAGGTTTTATTCTTTTCTCTCCTGGTTTTCTTTTTTTGTTGTTTGTGATGGAGAATTTCTTGTCAAGCTTCTCATTTCTTGAGTATCTTGGTGGTTAGATTATGGGGCTCGACCCCAACTCTCATCGTGGGGATATGATGCCAAATCCTGAATTAATTCATCAGTTGATGTCCTCTAAGAGGATGCAGGTAAAGAATTTTTGCATGCTGTCTTTAAGTTTTGCTTGTTGGAATTGTAGAATGTGTAAGTGGTTCATGCAGTGTGGCAAATCTAGAAAATCGGGTATCACTCTCTTTTTGATACATAAAGGTTAATGATAACGTAGAACTCAATGAGGTAAATTTATGTTAGAAATATGTTTAGAGCCAGTTTGGATTGGCTCTAGGTTTTTAGCTTATAAGCCAAAAGTCATACTATTTTTGCCACACTGCATGCACCACTTAATAGCACTTTTTTGTTTTACACATATACTAGAAAAGTGCTTTAAAAATATTTTGACTTAAAAATACTTAAAATAAGTCAATCCAAACGGGCACTTAGTAGATTTGTCGCAAACTTACACCTAGAGGTAAATAAGTTAAATTACAGCTTAAAAAGGTAAAAGTATGACTCCTTCCATTTTCAATTTATTTGTTTGGTTTTGACTTGGCATGAAGTTGTAGAAAGTAAAGAAGACCTTTGTGTGGTCTTAAACTAAAGATAGGTAGAATTCATAACATCCTTTAATCTTGTGGTCTTGTGGTCTTGAACATGTGAAAAGTTAGAACTAAAAGAGTTGTCATAACATGAAAAAGACATTCTTTTTTAAATAGACTAACAAAGAAAGTAGGATAAACAAATTGAAATTCAGGGAGTATTAGAAATTTGCTTAGTAGAATTGGTGCAGAAAGAGCTTTTGCAGATTGATCTAGTGAGAACTTGAATCAGATTGTTTTAGAGAGATTGTCAAAGATGCACCAAGAGGTCACAGGCTAATCAATTGAGATTATAAATGTAGTGTCTCTATGTGTTTAAAATGTAGATGCGGTCTTAGTGGCTTGGTGTAACCATTCTCATTAGTGGTCGTACTGATTACTGAAATGGCACTAAATATTAATGCTGGGCATCTGTAAGGAAAAAGAATAAAAACATCTACTATGAAAAACAAAGGGGAAAATAGCAACAGAAAAAATCAAACAAAAAAATATTGTCTATTTGTTATTTGTTTCTCTTATTGGACACCATTGAACTACTTTTAACCCTTGCAATTACTTTTTTAGATTCATTTTCTTACTAATCTAAATAAGCTAAGCTCCGACAATGTTAATCTATCAAAAATAAACTTTACAGATTTTAGTGTCAAGTATGACATGATAGACACTGTCCTTCAGATTTTATTATTTCAATACAGAACTATACTTCAGATTTTATTATTTATGTGTCTACAGAATTTATTGTTCATTGAAACTGTTTTCATCATCATTTCATTAGATATTAGAATATTAATATGTCTATTTATTTCTCTTGAACATGATGTATGTTTTTATGTGATATTACTGTTAAGTGTCACTGATTCATCAAACATGTTTTCTGAGCACAATATAAGACATACCGGATTGAACATTTTTCATCTATATAATTTAAAAGTCATTATATTGCCCATTTGGAGGTACCACGGATTTAAAAGAGAATCCTTTTGATATGTGTCTGGAAATAATTGTTTTTTTTTTGAAAAAAAAAAATCAGTTTTATTCATCTTCAACAAAAAGACGCGTTGATTTTATTCATATGTTTCTGGACATAGAGCATGATGTGTGCATAATTCTTCGGGTATGTTCTTCCTTCATTCCTTTCTTTTTTTTTTTACAATCGTTCTTTTTCTTTTTAGGAATATCTGGTACAACAAGGGCTATTTCCTTACCTTGATCAGCCGCAATCAAACCAGTAAGTCTGGACATATATCTATGGAATTTCACTTGGCTGGAGAATCTCACACCTCCTGATTCAGCTGATATGATGCTATGCATCTCCTTGTCTCATTATTACTCATTGTTTCTTGTCCTACAAGTCACCAAAGGAAAAAGAAATATTACTTAGATTCATATTTCACTTGACAAAAAAAGTCTAAGCCTTTCTAATTAGGTCGGATAAAAGATAAACTTGTGAGTGGCTCGAGATTTTTACTCTGATTATTTGGATCAATGGGGTAATTTTCTGCCTTGCGTCTATCACTTCTGACGAAACAGGTAATATTTCATTCTCTATATTTCCCAATTTGATATCCTTGTAACTGTAAATATACCCTTAGGTTTGGAGGGAATGATCTCTTGATTTAGGAGCAAATAAATACTCTTACAATATTTTCCAAATGTTACTTAAGTCCAGTATTTTAATGCAAAACTGGCCTTTTAGGAACAATACACTTTATATTTTTGTGATGCACATTATTTGTGATGTTTCATATAAATGGACAACTTCTTTGATTGTTACATGGTATATGAAATTTGAGTTTTTACAAGGGCGACAGAACTGATTTGGATTTATACCTGTAGGAGTTTATTTTTTTGTTAAAGATATTGATTGAAATTTATAGGTTGAGAATGCGGGTTTGGTGGGGATATAGAAGACACAAATTCAGATAAAATATATAAATGTCAGAAATGAACTGTACAAAAGAGTGATATTAGTATGAAAATAACGAGATGAGATATAAATTTGTATCCGGAAAAAGGTGGTTTATTGTGGGGATCTGTATAATACTATTTTACACTTATGAATAAGCTGAATAAAGGTTGGATGATGAATGCTTATTTTAGATGATACTCTTTAATTGGTTAAATTAGCGAGAAAGTCAACTGAGGTTGGAACTATGACGAAGAACTCTTGTTTTAGCCTTTTATTTAGGTTAATTAGAAATAAAACAAACTACCTATAAAAAGTAGAAATTTGACAAACTATGTTCACTGCAAGTTATAATAAGATCACTCGAATGAGAACACTAGATGAGATAGTGGTGCCCAAATGTAGAGAGTGGAAATATTTGCTCTCATATTTGAGGAGAATGATATGATTGATGAAGATGTGACACAAGCTAAAAGAGGATTATGGAAACGGAGGAGTGCTAAGATAGTTGTGTTATACGTGAACGCTTAACAAAGTGAAACACAAGTTGTATGCAACGGCAGCGAGATCAGAGATGTTATATGGGAGTGATTGCGAGTAATGTAAATCCATGTGTATCCACAAGATAAATTTCCTAAAAATTGCGTGGATATATAGTCATACGGGGTCATTAAGATTAGAATTATCACATCTGACCCAAAAAAACACATGATAAGATGAGAGTCTGGCTTTCTATGTCCTATTTAGACCTCCACTTGCATTGGTCAGTATGTGCGAAAACATGATGATTGAAGGTGATAAAAGAAGAGAGGGATAGAAAGTTGTTTTTGAGAGACTTGTAGATCTCGACATAATTTAATGTCAGATCATAATACAATAGAAGCAAAGAATCTATACATGAGTTACTCTTTTATCAGGTCAAGTCTTTGGTAGGAATCTCTTTTTGTTGTTGGATACTTGTTTGTTCGACTAACGGGATTAATAGAGTCTAGTTCTAGGCAAAAATCTTAGTGTTTATTTTTTAGAGTTAGGGAATCTAATAATTGTGGGTGATTTTAACTCACATCAACTGTGGGTGACTTTAATAATTGCAGAATATCATAACGGGGCAATGGAAGTGGCGAGGAACGTGGTTGATAGTACTCTAGAGAGAGCAAGTTTGCATGAATTCCCCGGATTAAATAATTGTTAGTTTATTCTCGTCTTTCTCATTCTCTCTCTATATATCTCGGACTTAACTCGGATGCTCATATTCCTGTTGACATCTTATTGCAGTAGGCCCAGAGGAATTATATGCTATGCTGTTTCTCCAGGTCGTTAGACTACATCGGATTCTTTGACAGTGAAAAAGCACTTATTGCCGTGGAGGAACTTGAAGAAGACAGTGGAGAGTAGTGTATGTATATTCTCTTTTTATGACTATACATATATATAGAGAGAGTAATCCAGATGAAATTGTTGATGTAGACAGAAGAAAAGGAGATTGGTGGAGGAACTAGTTCTTCAGTTCATTGTACATGCTATGTTAAATTGTTCATTATTATATGATTTTATTGCCTACTTTCCTGTAGCATTTTGTTTTTGCTTTGCTAGGTGGATTCAATTTGATCGTAGAGTATCCATGCAAGGACTATGCTTCGAAAAAGGGTAAAAAATACCTCTAACCTACCCAAAAAACCTCACAAACATTTTTATCTAAAAATACGGTCAATTACTCATTATTTTTGGTGCAAATATACTCCTCTTCCCCTCCCCCCTTTTGATTAAAAAATGCCTTTATAATATTAATAATGTTGTATCTAGAATTCAGTAATTTTCCTTCAACAATCTATATATCCATAGTCCAAATCCTCAATTTTCCTATTAATCAAAAGTGATAAAAAGATTTACATCACCTTTTAATTCTTAGATTGTTATTAATAATAAATATGTCTTGTTTTAAAACCTGGCTAATTTTGATTTTTATATTTTATAATTGTGGCCGGCAATTGCATTATTACAGTTGATATTTGATTGCAAAGGATTTCTAAGAAATTGTAGGTACTTGATGATACATAAGGAGGTGAACCTTCACTAATACTAATTAGTCTAATTAAGAATTGGAGGCACAAAATATCGAGCAAAATATTTCACCTAGCTTCTATAATTAGAGCTATGTATGTACTCTTGTTTTGTATCTCTAATTTTTGTTGTTGTGATTGAATAAGTTTATACCTACTCTACATAAAACGTCTCATCTCGCGTATTTTCTTCTCAAAACATTGTGTTCAAGTTCGTCCATAATAATTTTATTTAGACTTTGTTGGAACTTTGTTAATTTTTGAATTGTACTATAAATATGATCAGCTACTGGCAGAGTTCGATACCAAAATAAACACTTAACGACTCTTAAAATCACTTTATGAATCTTAAACATCAAAAGGGATTCTCTCTAAAAACATACATCAAAACAGAGGTTCGCCCATTTATGAGGTAACTATAACTATGATCCTTTAACAGTGTCATTCCCATTAACCCTCACTCACTTCATCCAATATAATACATTACGTCAACTTTCAAAGGAGTCCGCGCCATACAATTCTTTTTATATCTTTCTCAATTTTAAATGCATTATGAAGTTTTTTCAATAATAAAAATATGAAAAAACTTGAGCATTGTTTTCATAAAATAAAATTTTCTATTATTTGCTTGCAGCAATAGTAATAAACTAACAATACTAATAGAAATAAACTAGTAATACTAATAGTTATAGTAATTTTTAAAAAATAAATGTTGCGGTTCATTCAAATACGGGCGTACTCTATTATATTCTTTTAGCAAAATTAAAACCAACTAAATAAGGCAAAACGACTTCGTTTTTTTTATGAGCATGTTTTATCCCAAAAAAATAATCGCATTCACCATTTTCCTGAAATAATAAAACAAGAAAACCAGTAAATATCCAAGATCCAGTAAAAATACTCTTTGCTTTTACAAACATCTAGTTCAATTGAATATCTAGACTTTTTGAATTATTAAAATATAACTGTTAAATTTAAAAAATTAAACTATATATACAGTATAAAAAAGTAAAAGCTGAATGAGAAAATGTGGAGCAAATAATACATATTTATTATTGAAGAAAGGAATAAAACTTCACTTGAGGAAGAAAAGTATGTAGATTAAAGTAAGGAAATAATATAAAGAAATTATAGTTCCCCTATTTTAAAGGTTGTAAATATTTTTTTTGCATGGATCTGTATTTAACAAGGATGATCAATATTAAAGATGATAGTTATAGCTCGTCCATTTATGAATGAACTGTCCATTTTGGTGTGTTATAAGAGCTTCTCTTGATGTTTAGGGTTCAAGAAATGTCAATTTTAATGCTGGACTTGCTACATGCATGCATGCTATCCTTAGAGAAATATGATAAGCTGTATTGTCAAATGATCAATGAGTGTGGATTGAGAATTTTGTTGTGGTCTAGTGATTAATAAATTAAGGGGGTTGAGAATTACGATATTTTAATTTTAAAATACAATAAAAGTAAAAATAATAGGTTATTTTTCCCTAATTGTTTCTAATATTAATGGGGAAAAAAAATACATGATATCATATTGTTGATGGAAGATAACAAATATCCTATAAAATTAATTAAGATAATCAAATACTACGATATAAAAACAATATACATTTTTCTAAAATTAAAGGCCGGTATTTAAAAATGAGTTTTCAACTTTTAACTTAATCCAAGCCTCCTCTAACAATTTAGCGGCCATCAAAATTCTACTATGTTATTTTAATAATTATAATTGGTTTATGTAAATTGATTTTGGTCAGGGAAGTTATAGTAATCTTAAGAATTTACTGCATGTTTTAAATTATTATTTAACTATTATTTTTAAGCACTATCCCGCTTATATTGTGCTAAAATGTTAAAATATTTACATTGATATATTTAGGACAAGAAATCAATCCTTTAAAAAATCAGAAATTTAGGACAGCACATTAAATCCTTGAAAACAACAAATTAGGACAAGAAATAAATCCTTTAAACAACAATTTAGGACAAGAAATAAATCCTATTAAAACTACATTTTAGGACAAATGTAAATCCTTAAAAAACAGCAATTTAGGACAAGGCATGATTTATGAATCCTTAAAAGGAAACAATTTAGACAAGAAATAAATCTTTAAAAGAACAATTTAATACAAGAAATAAATCCTTAAAAAAAATTAGGACAAAAAATAAATCCTTAAAATATCAATTTTGGACAAGAAGTAAATCCTTAAAACAACAATTTTAGGACAAAATATAAATCTTTAAAAAATTCCATTTGACAAAATATCTTAACATCAACATTGTATCAAAATTTAATTTAATTATGCCTATTAATTTAATTAATAATCCTTTCCAACAGTTTCAAAAAGTAAGCACTTATAAAATTATTATTAAACTTAGGGAAAATGCACAAGTACCCCCTCAACCTATGTCTGAAATCCCAGAGACACACTTATACTATACTAAGGTCCTATTACCCCCCTGAACTTATTTTATAAGTAATTTTCTACCCCTTTTTATCCTACGTGGCACTAGTTTTTTAAAAAAAATCAACCATTGTTGGGCCCACAAGATAGTGCCACGTAGGTCAAAAAGGGGTAAAAAATTATTTATAAAATAAGTTTAGGGGGGTAATAGGACCTTAGTATAGTATAAATGTGTCTCTGAGATTTCAGGCATAGGTTGAGGGGGTACTTGGGCATTATCCCATTAAACTTATTTATGTCTAAAGGAATTGTCATTACTATTTTAATTTGTTACACATATTCTAACAAGTGAAAACTCTCAATTTTTTCTTATATATATTATTTTATTTTATTTCAGTATAAATTAAACATGAGTTATTGACAAAATGTAAAACAATAAAAATGGATGCTTATTCTTTTTAGGGATCTATAAGCAATGAATTATCAAAATATTATCTTAGTTACGAAAAATGCAACAACATTCAACTATTTACTGTTAATTTTCTATTTTAATTTTCGATTTTCAAATTTTTTTATTTAAGGTGAGGTCCTTTGTAAGTTGATACTATATCACTTTGTATTTATTCACCTCCTTCCGGTTCTTGTTTGGCTTATATCTTTACCTCTTCTAACTTTTGTTATAATCAACTTCTTACGCTTTCCTACTAACGCATTCACACATTTCCTTCTCATATTTTTGAACTATCTCAATGTTGCGTCTTTATCTTATGTGTCATATATAAACTCCGTTTCATATATCTACCTAGTCGTCCTCATCTACGCTAGCTACATTCATCTTTTGCATGTGTTGCCTTTATTGGACAACACTTTGCCTCTTATAACAATAATGTTAATCTAATTAGCCCCAGCACAACCACTATGTATAACTTACATTTAATCATCTATAGGGACACATTTTTATCGCATAGAATAAAGAATGTATGCCTCAATTTCATCCGCCCACTTCAATACGGTGTGTGACATCATTACTTTTCCAGTTATATTGAATTATATATGGAGCCATAAACTTAAATATGAATTTTGTGTTAATCTTCACTTATACTTTCGTTTCATATATTACGTCACTAAACTTTTGACTTCAGTTCTACTTAAATCTAAAACATTTAGACTCCAAGGTATGTCTTCGAACATCCAGCTTATTATCATTAACTCCATCGAACGCATCTCTTCAAGTCATGTCATTTGCAAATAACATAAAATACACCGTAAAACCTTTTTTTAATATATCGTGTCAATTCATATATCTCCCAAGAAAAAAAAGGTAATGATTGATCCCCGATACAACCAATCACGATCGAGAAGTGTTCAAAATCACCCTCACCCATTCTAACTCAAGTCTTGACTCCATTCCACTTGTCCTTTATTTCTGACACCTCTAAACTCCTAATATCTCAAAAGAACCTCCTTATAAGGACTTAATCAACATCACAAAAGGATTATTATATACTTATAATATTTTGTTCAATAACGTTCTACTTAATCCTAAAGTTAAAAAATTCATATACACCTAGGTTAAACATAAAATATAATATTATAACATAAAAAAGGTAAATAGCACAAAAATGATGGTTGAGTAAACGAAGTATTATATTACTACGTAAGATAACAGCATAAGAAGGTTTAAGTGTTTGGGGGGTTGTATTTATGATTCAAAGCATCAAAATCTACCAAATGATGATCTATATATAGTTTTGCAAATTCATTTATTGTCTTTCATTTAGGACATCTCAATTTCTTTCACAAACCAAAAATGTATTATTTATCTTGTTCATGTATATCTATTTCTAACATGATTAGCTAACATAGGAAATATATTTTATTTAGTTTTATTTCGTACTTTGGAAGTTGAATACTGTATTAAAATCCATCTAAACTAGGTTCAAAATTTATATTCTTTTCATCACATGTACCCAAGAAAATTTGACCATCTTATAAGAACTATTTATAAGATTATTACATAAAAGTTGTTTATTTAGTTGTGTGATTCAATATCTGAGTAAATAATCTCTTTTAATCTGAACTACCTTATAAAAATGTTATTTCAATTTTTTATCTTCATTGTATTCACACAAAAAAAGAAATCGAAAAAATAATTTTAAAAATCCGTAAATTATGTAACATTGAATAAAATGTCCTCAATTTATAATTTGATTCAAAAATGTTGTTGTTGAATAGTTTTATCCACAATACCCCCCTCTCTCTCTCTATATATATATAACACATTCTTTTCCTAATTATGATTAGAAAATGCTTATAATATTTTAGAATTTTTTTGTCAATATATAATTGAAAATTAATGATGAGGTTACTATATATGTGGGTGTGAGAGAGAGACTCATATTATCAGTTAGGGTGTCCATGGTTCAATTTAGATTGGATATTAGTTAAAATCAAAACCAATTTAGTCATTTTTTAAATTTTCAAAACCAAATTAAACGAAAAAATAATTGTTGGTTTGGTTGTTTTCAGTTTTATTCGATTTTTTTGCATTATTTGATTTGAACGTAATACATTTGTTGAGGACATACATATCTTGATAGACACATGCACCTAGTACATGTTATTACACGAATAAAATGATTTAATTAAGAGAAAGTGTAGCTATCTAATGTGATGTATGGTAGATAATAATTAAAGTCATGAATTTTGATGAACTTGGACTTGGAATTTTAATCGTTGGATTAAAATTTGAGTGTCATGCTTGAGAAAATGGTAAACTAAAAACCTTAAGTTAATTAAAACAAAAGAATTATTTATATCTTATTTTCAAAGAATTAGAAATTGTATATACTAGTATATAATTTCTTGGTTCGGTTTGGTTATTCTTGCGATTTTCTTTAGTAAAATAAAAACCAGACCAAATATTATCAATTATGAAAATTTAAAACCAAACCTAACAAAGCCAAATTAAAATATCTATCTTTTTAATTGATTTGCTTCTGATCGCGGTTCGATTTGATTTATAAATAATAATCATGAACAACCCTAATTATCAGTTAAATACATAACTTATTCTATTTTGATTGTTAAAATGATTTTAAGAAGAAACAAAGATTATTTTCTATTTATTTATCAGGTAAAGTGATTTTAAAAGAAAAGAACTAAAAATAAGTTTCTAGAAGTAATACTTTTATTAAAATAAAATATATTTATTAAAAAAAAACTAATATACTTATAATAATAAAAGGTTTTTTGACTCATTAATTAACAGGTGCATTTCCCGATCCAACTATTAGACTAACTAGGCCAAGACATGAAATTGTTTGACAAAGATATATTTAGACCAAACGTATTAACTAATGATATTTTGATTCAATTTTGCCTATTATAAAACATATTTTTAACTCTTTCTAAAACATAAATTATGGTCAAAGTAGGATGATTCAGGAAATCTAAAAAAGGATGCATAATGCATCAAAATATATATTTTGGAAAAAAATATTTATTACATTGGCTAAATAGGCAATTAATTTTAACAAACATTCCATATATGCCCTTTTTCATAGGTGGGAAATGAAAAACTTTAAATCTTAAATTTTTCTAATTTTTCACTATATATACGACACTATTCTTAACCATTTTATTCACACAGAAAAGAAAACCTCATTTATCTTTTTCTCTCTATGGCCAACTCTCTTGAGAATGTCTCTCCTCTCTCTTCCCCTCCTCCCTCCCCTCCTCAAGTTTGCGACGAGGAGGCTACACCACCAACTGGAACTGAGGTCCCCTCAGTCGGTGCTCTTCCTCGAAAGAGGGGACTCATGGTGAACGGAGGGGAAGGAACGTCGGAGGACAGGGCCAAAAGGGCAAATGTTGAACCACCAGTACCAGCTCCAGCTCCAGCACCAGAACCACCCGTGCTAGAAAGAACCTGCTTTGCATGTGATATGGTGTTTGACACCATGATATTATTTCTCCGTCACATGCAGACCCATCAGGTGCTGGAGACTTCCTATGTACCTGACTTGAACCAGGACCAGGTTCCGAACTGGACACCACCATATGAAGCAATTGCATCACCTGATGATGACAACTCCAGTGACATTAGTGTTGATGATGAGACCGCTGATGCTGATGCTAGTGCTGCTGATGCCGATGTTCCTGCTGCTCCGAGGGAGCCGGTGTATCTGTTGCCAGATTTGAATCTCCCAGCACCAGAAGAGGATGAGGACGAGGATGACGAGGATGATGTGGATGATGAGTAGTACTGAATCGTGTTTATTATGAACCGATTCATCTTTGTTTCGTTTAATTATGTCTGTTTTATTTTTAATAATAATAATTCATCGATATATGGATTGATCAGTTAGGATAAAAAAAAAATTAGCTACCAATCATCTGATCAAACATATATATGATGTTTTAGTTTGGGATGTTAATTTTTCATTTGGATTTTGTTGGAATTTGATGTTTCATTTTGAGTTTCTTTGCTGAATTTAAGTCAAATCTTTTACTTTCTTACAATTGTGGCGCACCTATATTTTAGGGTTCTTTATTTTTTTTTTTTAAAAAAAAAAAAACTATCTATATATTATTGTCTTTTATATTTACTGAAATATTAATGTTTTTTTTACCAAGGGATTTAAGATTTCTTGACCATATATAATTTTTTTCTCAGATCTATTAACTACTCCTTTGAAATGAAACTCTTTCATTAATTGGCACAATGTTTGACATCTTTAATTGAATTTGGGTAATTAGACAAACAAATTTTGTCTTTGAATTAATTTCTGATTCAATTAAGCATACAATGTTTTCTTACATAATTTATACTATTAAAATGTGCAGAGATATTGACCATTAATTTCCGATTTTAAATTTTTAAAAATCCATGTGAAATTATTTTCAATCAGAGTTAGACTAGGATTAATTACAGTTTCTATTATCTTTATACAGAAAGACTTATTAATGTTTCTTAGAATTTATTTTTTAAAGGATAAATGAAAAGGTGCCTATTATATTTGAATGGTCATGACTTTTAATTGTGTTATATTATATGGATTATTGAAATAAATACATATCACTATTCAATAAGTGTAGTTAACTGATGTACTTTAAGGAATTGATTAATGTAATTTTTACTTAATTTTAAATATTAAGAATTTCCAATTTTGAATATTTCTGGTTATCAAAGAATAGGTACAACCTAGCTTAATCATAGTACATCCGTAGATTTTTGCACTACAAATAATGAAATTTTTGTTATTGGAAAAATGGAACTTTTGATTTTTTTTAGTTTGGGATATTCACTTTTAATCTTCTTTGACTTTGGGTTAGAGAAAATCTTGTAAATTAATTAGGAAAATTGCTTCATTAACTTTTTGTTTTTTTTGTTAATTATATATTACCTAGGAATTGTCTGTACAAATTGAAGAATCCACGTACACTTTGTCACAATTTAAATTACGGGATCGTACAAAAATTTGCTCTATTTTTAGTTAGGTAGACAAATTCTTATCACACATTCTTAATTAAATGGAAAATTTTATTTAAAGAGTTGAATCTGGGTTGAAAAAACATAACGATAAAAAAAAATCACTCAACATTATAAAATCTTTAACAACTTCCAAGGGCCTAGTCTAGATCGGTAAAAAAAATACACAAGAAATTGACCCAACTCTTACTTGAGGACAAAGTATGTAGAAGTTGATGAATAACTGTCATCTCACGCTTCAATCAATCTAAAACAAACTTACTTACACCACCAAAAGGTGTAACAATAGTAGTGTAAGTACGTCACACGTATAGAGTAGACATCATAAATCAACCTAGATTAAATTCACGTAAAATATCATAAAACCAACGGAAACAACAATACAATTATATCACATTTGACTTCTTAATCATATGTTACCTCTTACATTAGTCCTTCACAGAATATTAGCATTACCTTAGTTACTTTCTTAGCTTAGTCACTAGTCTTATCATCAACGTCAATCTCTTTCATATACAATTTATATCAAAGTTATCACGTATATTAAAATTTAGTATAAACTTGATTCAAATTGATTTTTAACATATAACAAAAGGTATTTATTTTGATTTTGTTACCCTAAACTAACAAATTTTTCCAAAAAGATGTCACATTTAACTATATGAATCTCACAAAATTTATCATTGTTATCTTCTTAATTGTTAAATCCAAACGAAAGAACTCATCAAACCTAACACTATTTTCTCAACTTTTCTCCAACAAAATTTACTTCAAGATTCAAAAAATTATATGCTTAGTGCAAAAATATTTTAAGCAATAGAAAATTAAATTTTGTTAAAGAAAGTAGAGATAGTACTGTTAGATTTTATGGAGTTCTTTCTTTGGAGCTAACAAAGAAGACAATAATGGTAAATTTTACTAACTACTAAGGGTCATAATTAAATTTGACACTTTTTTATCGATAAATATGTTAGTTTTAGGTTAAAGAACCTAAATGAATACACTTTGTTATACATTAAAGATCATTTCAATCAAATGAAACATATGACAGACCAAAATGAATATTTTTTTTATATACTATGGACCATGGACCATTTCAATCACGTAAAATATTTTAAGGACCAAAATAAAACATTTACCAATACATTAAATATATATTATCAACTCTTTATGCTTGATAATTTTCTTTAAAAGAACTTGTCATACTTTGAGTTTTTGTTAATTATAGCGTAGTACTTACTAATTGTTTATACAAATTAGAGAATCCACGTTAGAGTCAATGGTCTTTGATCACCATTGATTCTCACGTGGATCCGTCCTTATTTCAAATATAGATAAGATTTATCATTAAATCAAAGAAAAAGAAGACAAAAATATTCCAAACATATAGAAAATCATAATAGATATTCTACATCCTCCGTTAGTCTAAAACTAACTCAAACTTTTTTTTTTCTAGTTTTAGAAAGTTATGTCACTTATGATTGATCACATATATCCATGTGTCAAATTTCAAATTCTAATATAGTCATTATAGCGACTTCCCTCATCGAAAATGAGTGAGAAACTTTTGGCGTAGTGAATAAAAATTTCAGGTTAGGCTAAAACCTTGATAAAATCTGAGTGAGACAAGGTCTAAGCGAATTCGGGAAAAGTATTGTAGAAAATGCTTAGGTAAAGTCTAATTTTCTAGGTTCTGAGATGCTAAGGAGTTCGTAGAACTTTTTGGAAGTGAGCCAATATCGATCTTGGCGTGAAAGGTTTGGTTTGGAACGTCTAGGTATGAAGGTGCGTTACAAAGTAAACTATTTTAGAGGATTTTTAAGTTTCTATCCTGTGCAAGCCTCTATAGCAGGTGACATGTTGCTCTGACGGTGGATTTAATTCATGTTATAGAGTGAGAGCCCACTGCAGCACTGTCGCTATAACAGATGGGACCTCTATGGTGGGGTAAGACACACATAATTTTTAAAAACAATCTCTCAAAATTAGGGGTGTGTAGTAATCAAAATGATCAATAAAATAAAATAAAAATAATGTTATTGGGTCATTATTGTTGGCTTATTGGGTTAATGGTGTTTTAATGATTTTATATAAAAAAAATATTGTGTTATCGGTTTTAGTTTTGGATTATTAGGTAAATTGATAACCCATTAAGCTATAACAAGCTATTACTATACCCTTCATAAATATTAAATTTTAATAATTTAACATAACGTATGTCCATACTTAACACTAAATGAGAAATAAATAAAAAAATATAAACCATATTTTTTTAAAAAAAAATACACAAACAAAACACAGTTCATGTATGTTGCTATAATTTTTATAAAAAATCACATTATATTTTTTTTCATGAGTTTTTTTAATGAAATGTATTCAAATTAATTTCTTTGATAATATTATACTAATTTTATGTAAGGAAAAATTTCTTAATTACACATCATTTATCATCATATTTTTTTATTTTTCCTACTATTTCAAAAAATATCAAAAATCCATTTTTTTTCTTTCATCATCTCCTTTACCTGATATGTAACTTGAGATCTCATACCCATGATTTTCTTTTCTTTTTTCACACCACAAATCTCTCTATAATTACATCAATTAATGTATTTTTGAATTTTAAATCTTTTTGTTTCCAAATGATTTCAAATTATTCAAAAGATTTCTTTCCATCTCTTCAATTTCCGATTTCTTTTATTATTATTTTTTAATTTTTTCATCTTAAAAAATAAAAATAAAATTATCTCTGTTCCCCGCCCCCATTAAAATCTTATTAAACCTTTGCCATTTTAGTTAATCGTATCGTTGTTGAAACTTTTTTTTGAAAAATATTTATTTTCTTTTAATGTATCTAGAATTGAAAACATCCAAAAAAAAATGTTTAATCGACCATTGCACGCTATCACTGTCAAAGATACATATTTTTAATGTATCTTATTTATTCTGAGTCTTAAATTAGTCTTTGTTAGTGTTATCATTGATCTGATACACTGTTACAATAATCTTTGTTGTATGCAATGAATCATGTTAGTATTTAAGGTAGATACATAACTCTAATGTTCTAACTTATAAGGTTTGACTTATAAATCACAAATCAAAATTTAATTCTAATAGGTTCTAATAAGTTTTATTTTCGAAATGCCAACAAATTTAATTTATGATTGTTGTTGTTAGGGGTTTTACTATAAAAGAAAGGGAACAAACTGTAAAAGAAACATTCGTTAATTTCACATTTAACTTGCACATTTTAAAATTTGTTAGTTGATTTTGTAAGAAGGATTGAGTTTTTAATTCTACTTTCAAAAAGATAAAAATAAGAAATGTGTTATCTTTCACTTAAGCTGTAATTAACTATCTAAAGGGAGAGAAATAAGAGTAACAGTCAAGAATGTTGTACATAACTTATTGCTGCTAAAACTAAACAGAAGAGGAAGTACAGAAGTAATATCCATAATTGGATTGGTAATTAGCAAAATATTGAAATTAATTTTTTAAAACTACAATAATATAGAAACAACAAAGATATAACACTATCTTCTATTGAAAATCAGTAAGTACTACATCATAGATATTTAGACTTGTAATGCACTGCCAATGGACACCTGAAGTTCTGTATTTATGTTGTATTAATTATTTGTTTAGTCTTGAACAGGTATAAGTGAAGTGGGTCAAAAACCCAAAACTGGTGGGTTCAAGTACCGGTCCAGGCAGACAGAACCTGGCTTTGGACCCAACATCTTCCTCCCTCTCTCTCTCTTTATTTTCATCGTATATTTATTTGCTTTACATATCTGTCGATAGTTTTTAAGGTTTAAAATACTCGCATTCCCTGCAAGACGCCATCTCGTTTTTTTTTATATAAAAAAACCACCTTTTAATCAATCAAGTATAAATAAACTTAAAAAATAAATTTGTAAATTTCGGTTAGATAGTACAATTAATACTTCACTTTTAACAAATTCTAAACAAATTCTCAATTCAAAATAATCTTAAGTTTCAAAATTTAGCCAAGCAAGTTCGTAATCGGATAACCGCAAGTAAGCGGACGTCTTAAGTGCTTTCAAAACCTTCATAAGACGTTAATAAGAATCTCCGAACACCTTTAAGTTTTCAAAACAATTTTCTGTTTAAGTCTTTTGAAAATATAGTTTTTTTTATTTTTCTTTTAAAATTAAGTGGCGATTCTAAAAAGTCAAGAGTCCATAAAAATTTATATTTTGAGAAAACGTGTTAAAACAAAATGATGACTCTGCTGGGGATTTGAAGGATTCTAACCTTAAAACTAAACTTATTTGGCTATGTAAAATAATTCTTTACTTGCTTTCTTTATTGTATTATTGAATTGCTGCATTTTTCATGGCACTAACTCCGCCAAATGGCAAATAGTTTACATAAGGAAAAGATAGTTACGTAGATTACCATGATTTCCTTTAGAAAAACACACATGTCTAATCTTTGGAAGCAATAAACGAATAGATGGCTTGCGGTCATCCAATGTCATTTATTAGCTTCACCCTTTTGTTTGTCCGACTCGGATAATCGTCACATCTAAACCAATTCTAGTCAACCTAAGATAGAGCAAAACCAAATCCAGATATAAGTATTAGACTAAGATGACCCAACACCCAAGGTGTGTTGGGCCGATTAGAGAGACCACCTTGAGTCCAAAAAGGTCAACGGCCTGAACGAGTGATCATATTTATTTGTTTAAATTTGGAGAATGTATAAGTCATTTGAAAATAATTTTCCTCGGGGTTGGGAGTAGATTGTAGCTTATTCTAGTCAAAGAAAGAGCTCACAAGTTACTAGTCCATCCTAAGACGTGGGAACCGGAGATGAGAAGAGATGAAGAACGAAGGACCTTCCATGGAAACATAGTTTAGAATTGTACCCCTGTGTGGGACTGATCATTTTGTATCCTGTTTTCCCTAATTATGTATCCTCATTTAGTATCATCCATAAAATTTGTATAAATTTGAGTTTTGGGGGCAATGCAATGTTTCAAATGACGTATACATTCCACAAATCGCTAGGCCTAACCTTGGCATAAAAGGGTCACATAGCTGTTTAGAACGCGCAATAATTGTTTTTCTGTTATAACTGTTGGTGTGATTATGCTGTCGGAGATGTTTTAGCCTACTCATTCTCGAAAAATATTTTTTAGAAATCCTTAAGCATAAATATCAAGTCACTATCGAAAGTACGTTCAAATACTCTTTGAGTTTGTAGTTTTCCAATAAAGTTCGAGCCTTAAGATTGTGAGTTCAATTTCGCAAGGCAGCATAATGTGCGAGCTCCTGGTCAGGGTTGATAAAAATTGAGATAGGAGAGATGTATACATTATATATATATATATATATATATATATATATAAATAATTTTTATAATGAAATTTTTTATCATATATACATTTAAGAACAAAATAATTTTTTGTATATAAAATATAATCATTAGTGACGAAATTAGATTTTGTCCAACTACGAAATACATAGAACTTTAGAAGAGACAATTGATTTCGATACTTATTGAAGTAAAATAATTAGCGACGATATAATTGTCAGTATTAATAACCTTTTAGCGATAAATCATATTATTAACTACAAAAAATATACTTTTTACGATAAATAAATTTGTCACAAATGTTTAAGAATTTGGAGACGATTTTTTTTTTGTAGTTAATATAATAGTTTCAGCGACGAAAGCACTAAATCGTCTTTGTATACTTTTAGAGACACACATTTAGTGACGACTGAGTGACGAATTATTTTTCGTTACACAAGATTTTTAGTGACGAAATATGATTTATTAATGATGAAATTATTTGTTCTTAATAATCGAATTTGTTGTAGTGAATGTATCTAGTAAAAATACGAAACTTATTTGAATCAGTACAAAGAAAGTGAAACATACGAATAAAGAATTAACAGAAAAATGATCAAGAAATAAGTGTTTCCCATGACTACAAACTGAGAAAACAAAGTCTGCAGCAAAAACAAGAGCTTTTTGCTACATAGGTTCTTTTCAAAATTTCTTAACAGGAAAAAAATTAACTAAATATAGATTTTTTCGTTCTTTAAATTTCATAGACACAGACGTCCCTGCTGTCAATTCCCTCAATTATTGGACAAACCTTCTAATTAAGTATTTTTACAACTTATTTTCTCTTGATTTTGAGGATCTTCATGATGTGTCTCCTAATTTTTTTTGATAATTATTAATAAAAATTGAAAGGTTCTTGAATGAACCAGAGAAGAATTTTGATTCTCAAAATTTTTGGCAATCTTGTATCAAAATCGAAAGGATATTAGATGAACTTGAATATTCACAAAAGAAATCGTTTATCCAACAACAATTTCATCACTTTTGTATCCTTCATAACTCACCTTGCTTATCCAAAATTTCGACAAATTTTTCTATGAAACAGAGAAAACGAGGAACAAGAAGAAATTTAATTTTTGAATTTTTTGGATAGTTACACTCTATGGTTGATTTTTTGACAATATGGAAGGAAATAACACAATTTATGGGACTTAATATTATTTTCCACTCCCCCCCCCCCCCCCCCCCCCTCCCTTAATTAGTGTAGCAGATGGATAAGATCTTAATTTAATTTTTCAATATTATTTCCTTAATAAGTACAACAAATTGATACATACTGTATCCTGATCCTTAATTATGTATCCGAAATACCTATAAAGCATGGAATTGTGTAATTAAAAAATTAATAGGGGTAGAAGTTAATTAAGAGTTATATTATGGGATTTATGTAAGTTATACTTTTTGTTTATATAAATAAAATACCAAAAAATTACTAAACAAAGAAGATCAAAGAAAAAAACATACAAAATATGGCTATGTAGGATTGAACATGTAAGCTTGCATAATAAATTTCAGCAGGAAAAGCATCTGAGCTACACACTTCTATTGGTTCAACTAGTGTCACTTTTATTAAATAGACCTTGTGTCTTTACTTCTGTTTCATAACCGTATATATGATTTAGCCTTTTTTTTTGGCGAAGTAGTGTCACGTGACACCCCCTTCTACCTTCCTAAATCCACCTCTGGCTTCCTGAACTCAATTATGACTCTTGCACTTCTTGAATCCAAATATTGCGGGCTATTTTTTTCAAGCCGCTACGGATTACTCTTTTTCCCTCTAATCCATTTTTTGGAATTAGACTATTAATGTTTTGGGGTTGCATACTCTATAAAATATATATGTTTTGACACACAACTTTCAATTTTTAGGAGGATTTCTTCCGTAGATGTTTGGTGACAATGAATTTTATATTATGAAATTTGTTTGAACTTTTGAGAACTATTTCCTTTTTACTGTTCAACATTTTGCATGCTAGTAAATAATGTTTCTCCCACCGGGGATTTAGTATGAATGCTTCTTACGACATGTTGGATTATGACAAAGATGGTATCAGACTCACTTCAACAAATATGATATCAACTTTGCCATAATCCAACTTGTCGTAAGAGGTACCCATACTAAACCCCTGGTTGGAGAAACATTATTTACTAGCATGTAAAATGTTGAACAATAAAAAGGAAATAGTTCTCAAAAAGTTCAAACAAGTTTCATAATATTAAAATTCATTACCACCAAACATTTGTTGAAGAAATCCTCCTAAAATTTGAGAGTCGTGTGCCAAAATATAAATGTTGTCTAGAGTATGCAATCCCAAGACATTAATAGTCTAACTCCAAAAAATGGATAAGAGGGGAAAAGAGTAATCCATAGAGGCATGAAAAAAATATCCGCAATATTTGAATTCAAGAAGTGCAAGAGTCATAATTGAGATCACGAAGCCAGAGGCGGATTTAGGAGAGGGAAGGGGTGTCTCATGACACTGCTTTGCCGAAAAAATGGCTAAATCATATATACGGTTATGAAACAAAAGCAAAGACAAAAGGTCTATTCAATAAAAGAAACACTTCTTGTACAATAGAAGTGTGTAGCTTAGGTGCTTTTTTGCCTAAATTCATTAAGCAAGGTTCCACGTTCAATCCTAAATAGCCACATTTTTATGTTTTTTTCTTTGACCTTCTTTGTTTAGTAATTTTTGGGAATTTTGTTTATATAAACAAAAATTTAGTATAGTGTTATCAAGGAAATTAATTTGAATACATTTCATGAAAAAAAAATCGAGGAAAAAAATTATAATCTGTTTTTTATTTTATTTTTAAAAAGAAAATTATAACAATATATATGAATTGTGTTTTATTTGTGTATTTTTAAAAGAAATATATGGTTTGTATTAGTTTATTTATTTCTTATTTTAAAAGGGGACAATATTTATGAAAAATTATGCATACGCCACTGAGTACCATAACACATGAAGTGTGTAGACAGTAGACCGTAGTGTTAAGTACTGACATAGTGTCTAGTTATGTTAAATTATTAATATTTAAATCTTTTTAAGGGTATAGTAGTAACTTGCAATAGTCTTAATGGGTTATCAATTACCCAATAACCCGAAATTAATAACTGATACCAAATCAATAACCCAATAATTTTTTATATAAAACCATTAAAACCCCATTAACTCAATAGTAATGACCCAATAACATTTTTCGATTTGTTTTATTGGTTAGTTTGATTACTGCACACCCCTAGTTTTGAGAGATTTTTTACATCATATGTCTTACCCCACCACAGAGGTCCTATTCAGCTACATCGACAGTGCTGCAGTGGGCTCTCACTCTATAACATGAATTAAATCCACCGTTAGAGCAAGATGTCACTCCCAGCTTGCACATGATAGAAATTCAAAAATCCTCTAAAGTATTCTACTTCATTACATACCTTCAAACCTTGACGTTCCCAACCAATCATTTCATGCCAAGTTTGACATTGGGAGTTTTATTGCTTGAATTCACTTTCGAAATGTTCTACGAACTCTTTAACATCTTAGTACCAAAAAAAATAGACACCTAGACATTGTCTCCAATACTTTTCCCGAATTTCCCAACACCTTATCTCACTCAGATTTCGTCCAGGCTTAGCCTAACCTGAAAGTTTAACTCACTACATCAAAAGTTTCTCACTCATTTTCCTTTACTATCTGCTCGCCGATAAGGATGAGAGAAGTCGTTATAATGACTATATTAGAATTTTAAATTTGAAGCATGGATGTATGTGATCAATAAAAAGTGACATAACTTCTTAAAATTAGAAAAAAAAAGTTTGAGTTAATTTGAGGGGTATCATTGAACAAACAAAATAGGTTGAAAACATTTTTAGACCAACGAAGGATGCAGAATATCTATGATGATTTTCTATATGTTTAGGATATTTTTGTCTTATTTTTCTTTGATTTAATGATAAATCTTATCTATATTTTAAAGGCGGATCCATGTGAGAATCGATGGTGATCAAAGAACATTTACTCGGACTATGACAAATAGTAAGTACTACACTAAAATCAAAGTATGACAAATTTTTTCTTTAAACAAAATTATCAAAGATAAAGAGTTGATAATATACATTTAATGTATTGGTACTGTTTTATTTTGACCCTTAGTATATTTTACGTGATTGAAATGGTCCATGGTCCATAGTATATAAAAAAATATTCATTTTGATCCTTCATATGTTTTTATTTGATTGAAATGATCTTTAATGTCTAACAAAATGTCTTTATTTTGTTTCATTAACCTAAATCAAACATATTTATCGATAAAATAGTGTTAGATTTAATTATGACCCTAAGTGGCTGGCAAAATTCATCATTGTTGTCTTCTTTGTTAGCTCCAAAAAAAGAACTCCATAAAATCTAACACTACTATCTCTACTTTCTCAAACAAAATTTAATTTTCTATTGATTACAATATTTTTGCGCTAATAATTTTTTGAATCTTGAAGTAAGTTTTGTTGGAGAAAGTTGAGAAAAAGGTGTTATTTTTGATGGAGTTCTTTTGGATTTAACAAATTAAGAAGAACAATGATAAATTTTGTGAGATTCATATAGTTAATTTAATATCGTTTTGGATAAATTTGTTAGTTTAGGCTAAAAAATCAAAATAAATACCTTTTGTTAAAGATCAATTCAAATCAACTTTATACTAAATATTAATATACGTGATAAATTTTGTATAAATTGTATATGGGTGAGATTGACATTGATGATAAGACTAGTGACTGAGCTAATAAAGTAATTAAGGTATTACATATATTTTGTGAAGACTAATGTAAGAGGTAACTTATGATTAAGGAGAAGTCAAATGTGATATATTTGTATTGTTGTTTCCATTGATTTTGTGATAATTTACGTTGATTTAATCTAGGTTGATTTATGATGTCTACTCAATATGTGTGGTGTACTTGCACTACTATTGTTATACCTTTTGGTGGTGTAAGTAGGTTTTGTTTAGGTTGATTGAAGTGTGAGATGGTAGTTATTCATCAACTTCTACATACTTTGTCCTCAAGTAAGATTTAGGGTTGATCTCTTGTGTATTTTATTTACCGATCTAGACTAGGTCCTTGGAAATTGTTAAAGATTTTGTAATGTTGAGTGATCAATTCTAATTTTTGTGTTTTGTCAACCCACATTCAACTCTTTAAAGTAAATTTTCAATATAATTAAGAATGTATGGTAAGAATATGCCTATCTAATTGAAAATAGAGCAAGTTTTCGTACGATCCCGTAAGTTAAATTGTGACAAAGTGTACGTGGATTCTCCGATTTGTATAGACACTTCTTAAATACAATACTTTGTAATTAACAAAAAAAATGAAAGTTACGCAAGTTGTTTCAATATAATTATTAAAAATAAAAAATTTAGGATTAAAGATTTGATAATATCCACCACTTTGTGAAATAGATCCTACTAAGCCAAATCCTGAAAAAAAACAAAAAAAAAACAATGAAGTAATTTTCCGTTATATGACTGTAATTAATTGACAACAGATAACCTCAAACCAAAAGTCAAAGAAAATTAAAAGTGAACATCCCAAATAAAAAAAAATCAAAAGTTCCATTTTTTCCAACAAGAAAATTTCCATTTTTTGTAGTGCAAAAATCTAGACATGTACTATGATGATCAAGGGTTTCTATGATTTGATAACAAGAAATCAAAATTAGAGATTTTTAATATTTAAAATAAATATAAATTACATGAATTAATTCCTTAAGTACATAATTAACGACACTTATTGAGTAGTGATCTGAATTCATTCCAATAGTCCATAAAAAGAGTTAATAAAATCAATAGAAAATATAAAGGGAAAAACAAATGAAGGTAAAAGAAAGTTAAGATACAAAGCGAAAAAAATATGTGTATTAAATTGATTTATACAAGATAAAGATGATAAAAATATTTTTAAAAAAATTTACTAAATAATTATTTTCTATAACAAAAAGTAAGAAAAAAAATATTTACACATGTGGCAGGCGGGTGTGTACAAACACAATCAACTTTGGTGGTTGAAGGTACCATTTCAGCACAAAAATATGAAAAAATAAGTTTGGAAGGGGGGGGGGAGGGGTATAGGACCCTAGTTAAGTTTAAGTGTATCTCTAAGATTCCGATCATAGTCTAACGAAGTACTTGTGAGTTGTGTCATATCCCAAAACTAAAGATGAAATTACTCATTAGTTATGTACCATCAACATTCAATGTAATTGATGGTTCATGTAAAAACTTTTTGAGGCTAGTAATGAGTCGCCTGAAGTACGATGTGATTCTACTATCCACACTGGATACATGGTTCATGGAGATAGGATTATCTGGACTCTTACCCAAATCGATGCTCAATACTACTCTCGAAAAATTAATATTGCATAATTATGTAAAATCACTTTCTTGATTGAGATAATTTTTCAAAAGAACCTTTTTAAGAGGCAACTGAACGTGCACTAAATCATTCTGAAACCTGATTATTTTTGTTTACTAATATGAAAATAGTACTCTCTTTTTCAATATAAAAATGATATATTTAAAATCATTTAAGTTTGTTAAACTCTTTTTAAAAATAATGTTTTATAATTTCTCTTAGACTCATTTTAGTTTCCGAATCATCGTAAGGGAAATTATTGACTTGAAATACTTTTAGTAAAATTAAATATATAGTTTTAAAGTGGAACTATGCATGAACAATAATTCAAGAATTTCAATGTGTGAAGTATCACAATCTCACAATATAGGAATTTCATAAAACTTAGGGCAAAACCCTAGATTCAACTTGCTACTGATTGGATTGAGAAGTAAGGCGTGAGAATGAACTAGTGCTACACTATAAATAACCTTACATACATGATTATGAAGATATTAGACTGAAAACTTTGGAGACTTGATTTTCTTGAGCCCGAACAAGAACACTATCTTGGAATCTTCTTGCTTGATCTTGATAAAAAACTGTTAGCATGATTGTAGGAGTATCAACATGATTATTGTAAATCATTATTGTAAGAATCCATAATAAGGGAGTATTTCTTTTACTTTGTATATATACTTGTTTCCTAGAATAGAGAGAAGTCTTAGTTACTTGTATATATACGAAAGTTGTAAATCATGAAGAAAAATATACAGAAGAATTCAGTTACCAATATTATTCTTATTGTTCTTCATGGTATCAGAGCACCAACATCAAATTGAAATCGGAACGACACTCGAATAAATTTTTTCTTCACAATGGGAGACCAGACACCCATCTCTCTTCCACAATCTGTCATTGTACATCACGATAACTCAACTTTCCCAACGAGTATTGTTCTTGATGAAACAAATTTTTCTCTCTAGTCACAATTGATGGAGATGTGCATTGGTGCACGAAATAAAATCGGGTTTTTGACAAGAGAAAAAGTGAAACCAGCAACGAATAATTCGAGTTATGCAACATGGGTTACTGACAACAACAGAGTTAAGAGTTGCCTCATTGATTAAGTGAGCCCTCATCTAATGTAGTGATTTATCCGGTTTGCCACAACCAAGGAGATATAAGAAGCTATTGCAAAAACCTTCTATGATGGATCTGATGAAATCTGTTTGTTTGAGTTGAATAAAAAATCTTTCACTGTCGAACAGAATGGTAGACCTTTGTCTACTTTCTATAATGCACTGGTTGAAATCTTTCAGGAAATTGACCATCGAATAATCACACATGAGGAAGCAGTTGTTGGAGTCATACACATGCATTCCATCATGGCTAGGCTGCGAGTTCATATATTCCTCAATGGACTTGACACAAAATTTGATCAAGTTTGCGGTGAGATTCTATGGAAGGATCCAAAGCTTGATATGCAAAGTACATATGAATATGTTAGACGGGAATTTCAACAAAGGCAGACCATGGGAACTTCTCGCCCGATTCTTGAAAGCTCTGCCATGGCAGTTCACTGAAACAGAGGGTGTAGTCAATCCTCATCGGGAAAATCTAATGATTTTATTTGTAATCATTGTGGTTATAAAGGACATTCGAAACAATGATGTTATGATATTATTGGATACCCGGAATGGTGGGATTTCTCGAAGAAGAGTAGAAAAAATATCAATGTCGATGTATCAATGGCTATGCTAGGACACCATAGATCCACCCAAGAAGAAAAATCACAAGTCATTGCCAATGTTGTTCATCCAGGTACTTCTGGTAAGGTGGATGTATTTCATGCAGTGGCGGATCCAGGATTTAAAGGTTGTGGGTGCTCACTTCCAGGTGTAAAATTCGCTGGAAAAAATTCAAAAAAAGAAATGCTACTGGCGGAATTCGAACCCTCGTCAGTGGCTTCGCGCGCCTCTTATTGCAGATATTTAAACCAGCTCACCCACAACTGCTTTTGTTCTATGGGTGCTCATTTAAATTATAATAACATATGTATCATATTTTCTATATATATATATATATATATATATATATATATACAAAAAATTTCGGAAATCAATGGGTGCTCGAGCACCTGCGTCTGGCTTAATGGGTCCACCCCTGATTTCATGTCACTACTAAGAATAGTGCTTGGATTATTGTCACATGGGCAACTGATTATATGACAAACAATTCCACCAAATTACATACTTTTAAATCGTCATCTCAATCTGACATCTCTACAGTACTTCTCCTATTACATGAGAAGGATCAATTGTTCTTTATAATACTTTGACGCTTGATACCATCCTAGTAGTTCCCACACTTTCTTATAATATTTTATCAGTTGGAAAAATTACCTCAACACTCTATTGTACCGTAACTTTTTGGTCTTTATTTTGTGTGTTTCAGGACATTATGACCTGGAGGACTCTTAGTTATGGTGTTAAACGAAATGAGTTGCATTATTTGGAGTTGAATGAAGATGGAAAAAGACAATTTCATATGCATTTCATATGAGCGGGGTTGAGAAGACTTATGATAGTGTTTGGCTATAGCATAGGCAGCTCGACCATATTTCCTTTGCGTAACTTAAGAAACTTAAGCCAAGTTTGTTTTCTTGTTTAGATACTTCATATCTTAAATGTGAATTGACAAAAAATCATCGTTTTCCATATTCACCCAGTTTTAATAAATGCTCCCTCTCTTTAAGTGTCATATATTCTGATATTTGGGACCTGCAAAGGTTCCATCCCTCTCAAATGCTCGTTATTTTATTACTTTTATAGATGAATGCAGTAGGTTTACATGGGTATCTTTGCTTCCTAAGAGGAGTGATACATTGGTATTTAAGGAGTTCTACAATATGGTCCATATCCAATATCAATATAAAATTCAAATTTGGCAATCAGATAATGCCATGGAATTTGTTGATGCTTCATTTAGTGAATATTTGAGCCAGTTGGGAATACGACATCATACTCTTTTCCGTATACACCACAACAAAATGGATTGATAGAAAGGAAGAATCGACAAATTATGGAGGTAGTATTTGCATCTCTTTCTGGATGAACATGCAAAAGTTTTATTGGGGGGCGGCGGTCAAATCTGTTGTGTATCTTACCGATCGGGTTCCTTCCCGAGTTATTGACTTCCAAACTCCACAAGATAAATTGAACTCTTTTTGCTCGATTCCACATATGTCAAATCTTAAACCATGAGTTTTTGGGTGTTCTGTATATCTTCATATTCCCAAAGTCTAACAAAACAAATTAGATCCTTGTGCCACACGATGATTTTTGTTGGAATTAAGAATTTCAAAAGGGCTACAGATGTTATGATCCACACACGAAAAAATTGCAAGTACCCTTCCATGAAATTGAGCCATACTACACGGGGGGAGTTTTGGGGTCATCTCTTCAGAGGGAGAACTCGAGTGATGAGACTGAGATATATGGAAGAAACAATGGAAATTCTAAAGATGAAATTATATTTTCAGAATTAGAGGCCATTGAAGAAGAATTAAATACACCTCAAGTCACCAGTGATCAACCCAATGTAGATGCTCTAAGTTTGCCAAATGTATTCATGAATAATGATGATGAAGATCCATTAGAAGAGCTTGTGTTAACACCATTAACCGAGGAGTCTCCTTCTAAGAATAATCAAGCTAATATTGGTCCCCAGGTAACAAACTAATATGAACCTGATGCTAGAGTAAATGTTAAATATCATATCAATAATTTTACATCTACTCATAGACTTTCAGAGTCATATGCCCTAAATGTTGATCAATTGTCCAAAGTGTATATTCCTAATAGTGTGTAGGAAGCATTAACGGATCCAAAGTGGATGAAAGCAATGAATGAAGAGATGGAGGCTCTGGAAAAGAACTCAACTTGGGAACTAGTTTCATTGCCGAAAAGGAAGAGACCTGTTGGATGCAAATGGGTATATACTGCTAAACTTAAAGTTGATGGATGCATCGACAGGTATAAAGCAAGGTTGGTGGCAAAAGTTTACACACAAAAGTATGGAGTTGATTATAAAGAAACTTCTGCACCAGTTGCTAAGCTTAATACCGTCAGCATCCTCATATCAGTGGTAGTAAATAAAAATTGGTCTTTGCGAAAGTTTGAAGTAAATAATGCTTTCTTCAATGGTGGTCTGGAGGAAGAAGTATATATGAGAATTCCACCTGGTGTTAAATATAAGTATGTACATGATGGTAAAGTATGTAAAATTGAAGAGATCGTTGTATGGGCTTAAACAATCACCCAGAGCCAGGTTTAGAAGGTTTACCTCAGGAATGAAGTTAGTTGGTAATACACAAAGTAATTCTTATCACACTTTATTTGTCAAACATGATAGAGAAAAAATTACAACATTAATAGTGTATGTAGATGATATAATCTTTACTGGCAATGATGTTGAAGAAGTGGAGAAACTATAATGGTATTTGGCCACCTTGTTTGAAATGAAGGACCTAAGATACCTACAATATTTTTTGAGTATTGAAGTATCACGATCGAATCTGGGAGTTTTGTGAAATTAGGTCTTAGGCCTAACTCACACCCCAAAAGTTAGCTCAAAAGGATGAGGATTGTCTAATACTTATAAGGAGTTCATCCATCTCATTAACCACCGATGTGAGACTTTTGTCATTCTTTAACACCCCATCTCACGTCCAGTGCTTGACATCTGGTGCGTGGACAATTTTGATTTTGGGGGCCCAACATCAGGTGAGACGGGTCCTGCTCTGATACCATGAAATTAGGTCTTAGGCCTAACTCACACCCCAAAAACTAGCTCAAAGGGAGGAGGATTGTCTAAGTCTTATAAGGAGTTCACTCATCTCATTAACCACCGATGTGGGACTTTTTTCATTCTTTAACATGTTAGAATATGAATAGGTTTATAAAATCCTATTAGAATAGGAATAGTTTATGCAATACTTAAAATAGGAATAGGTTTATACAATTCTATTAGAATAGGAATAGGACTACTAAATAATGTCCTATTTGGGAAAGGATTGTATTCTATTGTTTATAAATACGGTCTCATGTAATAATGTAGACACAACAACAATTCAATAATATTATTTTGCTATATTTTTCACAAGTTTCTTTGTGCCAATAGAAGTATGTGTTGTATTTTGTAGACTGAAACATGGATGTTAACATGCAAACCAGTTGAAACACCAATGGAGATGAATCATTCACTTGAAATTTCTTCTGGCAATGTTTTGGTAGACATAGGTCCTTATCAAGGACTAGTGGGAAAGTTGATTTATCTAACACATACTAGGTCGGACAACGCATATGATGTGAGCGTGGTAAGCCAATTTATGCATGCTCCAACTGAGGAACACATGAGAGCACTTTATAGGATGTTGAGTATCTTAAAGATTCCCCTAAAAAAGGTTTTTTGTACTCAAAAAATGAGGTTGCCACCGTTGAAGGTTATACCGATGCTGATTAGGCAGGAGATAAATCAACCATAAAATCCACTTCAGGATATTTCATGTTTGTGGAAGGAAATATCGTCACCTGGAGAAGCAAGAAACAAAAGTTTGTTGCTCGGTAAAGTGTGGAAGCAGAATTTCGAGGTATGGCACATGGCTTATGCGAACTGTTATAGATTAAAGGAGTGCTACAAGATCTTTGAATTGAATGTTCAAGGCCTATAAGTTTATTTTGTGATAACAAAGCTTCTACCAAATAGATCAAAACCCAGAACAACATGATCGCACTAAACACATTGAAATTGACTGTCATTTTATCAAAGAGAAGTTGGACAAAAAGATAATACAATTTCCATTTGTCAAGTCAGAAAGTCAACTTGCAGATATTCTTAAAAAGGCAGTCTCAGGGAGGATACTTCATGTAGTTATTGACAAGTTGTGTATGAGAGACATCTATGCACCAACTTGAAGGGGAGTGTTAGCATGATTGCAGGAGTATCAACATGATTATAGTAAATCATGATTGTAGGAATCCATAATAAGGGGATATTTCTTTTACCTTTTATATATATTTGTTTCCTAGAATAGAGAGAAGTCTTAGCAAGCAATTACTTGTATATATATATATATATATATATATATATATGAAAGTTGTTAATCATGAAGAAAAATATACAGAAGAATTCAGTTAGTATTATTCGTATTGTTCTTCAAAGACCTTTTTATGGAGTTTCTAGAGTAGAAGAACATGGGAAAACCTTGGGCAAAAGGCTACTCTTTGTATGTTGAATTTTTGACATGACGATTCCAGGTGTTCTTGATGGAGAAGAACCTTAGGTGAGTTTTGAGAGAATTTCTAGATACTTGAATATTTAGGTCGATGATTTTGAAAGGAAAACTAGTTATTTGAATTATACACTCAGTTCAAAAGTCCAAAATAACTTAGAATAGGGTTTAAAAACTTGATAAAGGACCAAAATAAAACTGAAAATTCGCAAATAATTGTGGGAAATAATTCACAGCAAGCATTCATAGGAGGCTCTACAGTCCGTGGAACATTCCAACGTTCGTAGTCTCAGTCATAGAACATCGACTATCTGACAAGGCTACCTAAAAAACGGACATAACTTTTTATTTCAAACTCTAAATGAGGCAAACTTGATGGAATTGGAAAGAGAACTCATAGACCTTTAATTAGATAGGTCATCGTCGCCTAATTCATTGTGTATTGGGAGATATGATCTTTTAAAGTTGACCTAACTAGAATTTTACATCAAAACTTAATTGGTAAAGATGCTTTCAAATCAACATTGGGCTAGAGGATTCTTGTGACCTTAATTCATATCCAAATTCATTCCCACACTGAGGAATTGACCTTAACATCTATGTATAATTTAAGAAACACCAAATATGACCTTATACGTAAATGGTGAATGATTCGTTTCTTAGCCTAAAATTTTTGGGGTGTTACAAAGTGATGCTCTCTTCTACGTGCAAGGTCTCATCTCAAGAATGATGTTGTCAATTTTTTGAAGTAGTGTGTTGTTTATCAGATGAGTAAATATGATAATGCATCATATCCTAGCTTAATTCAACCATCATAGATTCCTTCTACAACATGGAGTAGCATCAGTATGGACGACTTCATAAGTTTATGGATAGCATCAGTATGGAATTCAGGTAGGAGATAGGTCTTTCCGAAAATGCAGCCATACATGCAGTTTACTATGTTTACGCAGCACTTCAACAAGCTCTCCTCCAAGTATGTCGCAATCACACTCCGAGCATGTACCCTAGACGTTGCCGACACTCGGAAACTATCCGTCTTCCAAATTAATGAAAGGGCACGTTGGAAAGAAAGATTATGTATGGCCTATATATAGAGCACAAATAAGGCACGGTCGGGTTGCTCACGCATCGGATCACTCTCTCTTGTATATATATATATATATACAAAAAGATTTCTCGCTCTACACAAACACAAACTCATTTTATACATTTGTGTTTGTATAAAAGCGAGAGGGAGGGAGTGAGAGAGGGAAAGTGGCGAGCGAGAGTTTGAGGGAGAGAGACGACTGACAAACAGTTTGTTACAGGGCACAATTAAATCAAAGTGTGGTTATAGCATTTAATTTGATTTATTAGTTTGCTATTTTATACAATTTTTCCATTTAACTATGACCCTACGTGGCTAACAAAATTCACCATTGTTGTCTTGTTTGTTAGCTTCAACGAAAGAACATAAAATCTAACACTATTATCTTTACTTTCTCTAACAAAATTTATTTTTCTATTGCTTACAACATTTTTGCGCTAAGCATATAATTGTTTGAATCTTGAAGTTCTTGTTGGAGAAAATTGAGAAAATGGTGCTAGATTTGATGTTCTTTCTTTGGATTTAACAAGTTAAATAGACAACAATGATAAATTTTGTGAGATCAATTCGTATAGTTAAATTTAACATTTTTTGGATAAGTTTGTTAGTTTAGGGTAAAAAAACAAAAACAAAATAATTACCTTTTTATGCGTTAAAGATCAATTCAAATCAGCTTTATACTAATTTTAATATACGTAACAATTTTGTATAATTATATGTGGGTGAGATTGACGTTGATGATAGAACTAGTGACTGAGCTAAGAAAGTAAATAAGGTAGTGCTAATATTATGTGAAGGACTAATATAAGAGGTAACTTATGATTAAGGAGAAGTCAAATTTGATATAATTGTATTGATGTTTCCGTTGATTTTGTGATATTTTACATAGATTCGATATAGGTTGATTTATGATGCCTACTCAATACGTGTGGTGTACCTATACTACTATCGTTATACCTTTTGGTGGTGCAAGTAGGTTTGTTTTAGGTTGACGGGGGCTGGTATGTCCTTTCAGTTTTGGTCTGGGGAACGCCGATCAGAGAAAGCACTCCTATACTGCCTGGTGTTGATTCGGCAATTTGCGTCTAGTGGGGAGCTTTGTCATCTCAAAGAATAAGCGGAAGCGTGGGATACAATTATTCATCAACTTCTACATACTTTGTCCTCAAGTGAGAGTTAGATCGATCTCTAGTGTATTTTATTTAGGATAAATTAACTATGTAGACATCTTTAGTTTTCATATTTTCCATCATTCCCTAAAATTTAAAAATACTAGTAAACTTAGTCGCGCTATGCGCAGTGTCTAAAAGTTTTTATTTTTATTTAATTTTCAAATTTAAATAGATTAGTTGATAAATTTTATCATTTAGCTTTGTAATTTCCACTCAATTCTTTAATTAATTTTATCAAAAAATAAATACCTTAAATTAGCAGTACGAGCAAATACCTATACTTTTTTTGGTTGAATAGTACCTATTCTTTTATGTTAGCAATAATATATAATTAAGAATTTTTGACTTCATTATCCATTTGAATGAGTTCTCAAAATTAAATATGGTTAACTTTGATGTTTTGTTAAAAATTTAAAGTGAGATTTTTAGTCTTTTAAATTTTTTAAAAATTATCAAAAGAATTAAAATAGTAATAAATTCAAAAACAGACTTAGAAATATAAAAAATTATTCGTTATAGATAAGCTATCTATAATTTGAAGAGTCAAAAAAGTACTTCAATATTTATATATTAAAATATAAAGTTCTCTATATATTGATTCTTTGAAAGGAAATGGGTGATACATGATTTTGGTTCGTAAAATAATTTTTAGTGATATAGAATTAACATAAAAATAATATATTATTGTTAAAATGCATAATAAAATAAGTAATAAATGAACAATTATAAATGAATTGTAAAAGGTTTTATGTTAAGATTAAAAAAAATTTATATATCTACTAAAACTTATAATTAGACTCTTGATTTTTTTCTCTCAATAAAGTAAACATAAAAAACTGTTCACAAATAATATGAATATTTATAATTATTAACGATAAATAATATTTTCTTATAATTAAAGTGTAGGAGAAAAGTTGAGTAAATTTTTAGAATCATTATAATGGAGGATGAATGGTTAAGTAATAACTATATTTGAAATGATTATCTGTATTATTTTTTTCCTTGATAAATTCTCTTCTATAATTCAAAGTTTTTTTAAAAATTTATTTAACGCTATTTTTTAGTCTCTCTCTCTTTTCTTTTTTTTTTAGTCTTTGCTTATCTAATTCTATTAAGAAAACATAAACAATTAGCATCATAATTAAGAGAATGAAGTTTGCTCGTCTTTAATATTTTACTAATTTATATATATATATTTTTGAAACAGTAACAATTAGCATCTCTTAACTTAATCAAGTTAGTTTATGCTTAGCTATTTATTAATTTAAGCAAAATGTTTAAATGAATTTTGTTAATTAATTTTATTAGATTTTTCATGATTCATATTTTATTTAAAATTTAAAAATAACTTCATAATAATTTTGATTATCTCTCTCCACTAAGCGTATCTACAAATACACTTAAATGTTTTCAAGAATTGTTTTTGTCTTACTTCTAGTAATGATCTTGCTCTTATAATTTCATGCAAAAAAACATATCAATTATTCTCTTTTATATATAATATTTTGTATCATTCTCATTAGAAGCAAAAATTATTTCACAAAGCGGTCTTTGTCGATAGATTTTGCATTACAAGATTAAAGTAGAGGACAATTATGCTAAACATAAATATAATTGGTTAGAAATATTTTTTTATGTGCTTTTAAGATGTCACAAATTTAAACATTAAATAAGTCGAGGTTATGAAGGTATAAAGTTGGAAGTTATAGGTAATACTAATAAGTATTGATTAAGTATAGAGGTTATGAAAGATGAAGAGGTGTGAGTTTATGATAAAAATTAAATTAAAAATAAATATTTAAAAATAATAGGAAAAAGGTAAAAGAAAATGTTACATATTTTTTTAATAAACAAAAGTACGTTTAAGTAAAATCCTCCACCATTTTTATGATTTATTGTATTATATGACATATTTTCTTTTTACCTCATTTTAGAAATTTCAAATATTTAAAAGTCTCCAAATATGCTTCTAATAATAAACATTATTTTTAGTAATTACTATTATTTTGAACAATATATATTTTTTCTCTTATTTTATATTAGAAGAGAGATATCTATTAAGAGAAAAATTAATAAAAAACAAATTTAAAAAGGGACATAGAATTAAAAAGTTAATCAAAAGGAATAGAATTTTTTTTGAAATTATCAACAAAAACAAAGTAATCGTACGGATGTTTTAAAATAAAATTAAAAAATATTTAATTTTTTGTTGATTAAATTCTCAAAATTGTGAAACATGTGGCCTATAAATAATTTCTATATATAAATAATGCAACGTTAAAATTATGTATTTTTATCAAGTCATTGTTATGTGATTGTGAGATACGAAATTATAAGAGGATATTTGATTCTTAGCTATATAATATTTGTATTTAATATTTAGTATTTTATTTACTTTATATTGAGATGTGATAGATTACTTTTTTTATTACTTATTTATTATATATTTGTATAACATTCTTATAGCTAGTGAGGAGGAAGATATTGTTAGACGAAATTAGAAATAAGATATATTGGCGTTTTTTCAATTAACTAATTAATCTGACAAGGAATTAATCAACTTTTATTGTATCGGAGGTTTAACCGGAGAACTATAAACAATCCTTACAATAATACCAACAAACATACATAAAATTAGTTAACTAATCAAGCAAAAATATTTAAAATATGTGGTTATATATGATTTGAAGGGGAAAGAAGGATCACGTTCTCAACATAACATAATTACAATTCTTACAATAATAACAACAAAAAGACATAAAATTATAGTTAACTAATCAAGCAAAAATATTTAATTATATATGATTTGAAGAGGAAAGAAGGATCATGTTCCCAACATAACATAATTCGATTCTTCAAATTTACAAAGTGAATAAAGACAATCAGTGTCGGTAGAAACTACAAGAAAAAGAAAAAAAATCTCAAAAAACTACAAAGAGAAGCAAAAAAGAAAATGAACAAATTATTTTTTCTATAAAAGAATCATGATTTGTATGATCAACAATCCAACCTAATAATATCAAATATATATGTAATTGCAATAGAACAAAAGTCAAAATGATAATTAGACATGTCAAATCATTTTACCTCACAAAATCAAAATATGCAAAATATATAACATTTTTCATTATACATCCCTCTCTTGCAAAAATCAGATCAAAGAAGACAAAAGAAATTAACAAATCAAACAAACAAAAAATGAAGAATAAGGAAAATAAAAATAAAATGACCATCATGCAATGTCTCAAAGTGGATTTTTATAGGTGTAATATTTAGGAGTTATAATTTTTAAATTAAATATTTTGAAGGTTAAGAATATGAAAGGTTAGGAGTTATATTATTAAATTAAAGGTCAGGTGTTATATATATTATTAAAAGGTTAGAAGGTGTAATGCTCATTAAGTAACTTATTAATAGAAATAAATATATATATATACACATAATATTATTGTGTAAAAAAAAACTAATCTAAAAAGCCTGAAGTGTTCGGAGAAACTCCTGGGTTCACTCTGAAATTTACACAAACAAGTTGAAGTTCAAGAGTACAAGCTAAAAATGATGAATCCAACATGTCTATATCTATGAACATGCATGACTAATTTCTATTATTACAAAAAAATAATTTTTTTTTATTGATGATGGACATGCTTCTGATTTTGATTAGAACAACTTTCACTATATGAATTTATCAGTTGGTACAAAATTATTCTAAATCAATGTATTTCATGATGATAATTGATGGTCTATTAATACTTCAAGCAACAATTAATATTATGTTATTTGATGAATATATCAATGAGAATTGCTTGATTTGCCAAAGGGATGTTATTGGTGATTTGATAATTGCAAAGATGTCATGTTCACATATGTTTCATGTTAATTTCATAAAAATTTGGCTAGAAAAAAAATAATAGTTGCCCAATTTGTGTATCCAATGTTAATGACCTAGAAACTAAATTGTATATATGACAGTGAACTTTAAAGATTAGCTTATTGAATAATAATTATCATATACACCACATAGATTGAATATTTAAATATGCTTAGGTTGTTGTTAATGGAAAATATCTCTGTGACTAATTCGAAAGGCTAAAATTCGACGTATAGCTTTTTGACTGTTAAGTTATAGTATGATTGAGTAACATCTAATCGTTTCAGTCCTTTTGATTTGCACTAAATTGGCTTTTAAGTAACCCTCAAGAAAATCATGTAGTGTTTTTTTGCTATCTTTTCTAGATTAACATTGTTTTTCATGTTTTTTTTTATTTCAATACAATTATAAATTATATATGTATTATGTAGTGTTTTCGACTATTGAATAATATTATGCATTTTTTTTTGTAATACAATGCACTGATATATAAATAATCAATAAAAAATAATCGAGCTTTTTCGTCTTTAATCCTTTTTTAGAGCACACTAACAAAAACTATTGACACAATTCTTAGTTCTTTTGAGTAATATTTGCACATGATGAATCACACATTTTATTATTTTTTTCTTCAAATCATGATATTTCGATTTATTTTATTTATGTGAACAGAAGTGTATCCTAAAACACCATAACTATTCGTCAAATAATTATTTTTTGTGATTTAATTGCTTATTATTTAAGCAGATTCATATTTATAACTATTAGCCAAATAATTATTTTTGATTGTTTAACTAGATTCATATTTATAACTATTAGTCAAATAATAATTATTATACTTTAATTTTCTATTATTTGACCGGATTCATGTTTATCACTCTACCAATATTCGGCAAATATAGACTTTATGACTTGATTCTTATTATTTGACCAGATTCATATTTATTACTTTAGTAAGTAACTAAGATTACTTAATTAAAATAAGGTACAAAATTTTAAATGACACTAATAATATGATAAGAAAATTTATGGCAAGTGGTTGATAGACCACATCAGAACCACATCGGAATTATGAGTTCATAGACAATCTTTTGTTATATATATATATGTTTGACAAAAAAATGATTATATATATCATCTAACAAAGAAAATATTGAAGATGATGAGAAAGATAATGCCGATGTTGGTAATTTTGATTATGTTTTCTAACAAATATAATTATGGAGATTATAAGGGTGATGGCGATGACGATGTTGATGGTGATGATAACAATATTTGAGATTCTGGAGATGATGATTATGCTGATGAAACATATAATCATCTCTTAGATCTCCAATATCATCATCAACATCGTCGTCATCGTTGCCCGTATTGTTTTCATCATTATTTTTTTTAGAAGACACAAAATCAAGATCTCTACCACCGTTATTATTATCTTCGTCATTATCTACATTATTTTCTTTGTGAGGCATATAATCACAACCCCCCCTCCCTCCCTCCCTCCCCAAATCTTTATTATCATTTTTATCATTTATTTTGTTCAAAAGTGTAAAATAATAATATCTAGTAATCTTCCTCATCACTAAATCCTCATGTTTCTTGTAATAATCATTATATATACTCGTCATTAATCGGTCCAAAATGATTTTATAACTATTCTCTATAATTTTAACTGTTATTTTGAGAACTATGGTCATTTACTCTATTTCTAATCGTGAAAAAAAAATCATAGCTCAAAATGTATAAGATCTAGAATCATCAATCTCAACATGTTTCATAATGAAATCTCAAAATTTTAAGAATCTAGAAAAGACTTATCAAATTATACACGATCAATTAATAAATTAACAAGTTTTATTGATCTTCGAATTCAAAGTAATTGTTGATGAGTTGATCGAACTAATTGATGAGTTGAAAGTGTAAGATACATAATTATTTTTGAAAGTATAGGTAGAATTAAGTATATATGGTATAGAACGTCTGTCTAATAAAATAGTTTTCCCAGTAATCATTTCTCTATTAGATCTAAATTAGAACTTAACTCAAATTAATATAAATATTTTATAAACTACTTATATTAATTATTATTATTTCTTAAGAAACGTGCGCAAACTTAACGAAAATATTCCTTTGGAACAAACAATTAGGCTGATAATGCTAAGAATATATATACCCCTTGAGATTTTAATATTGAACATGGTCTTCATTGTTATCCAAGTGAAGGCAAATATGAATACAAATGGTAAATTGTCCATCTGGAGTATCTTTATAAAAATATACACCCCTCCATTGCACAAGAGTTAAAGTATTTAAAATTCGCGATGTGAATTTGTATATGATTCTTTAAATGCATTTAAAAGTAATTTGACTTATATAAAAAATTATGAAAAATCAAATAATAATAATAATCGGATAAAAGAAAATACAAATGAAAAACTACTAAGTTGAACAAATTTTAAATATCATAAAGTTAAAACTTTGGTATAAGAATTAGCAAGTGAAGCCACTATCCAAACTTTGAAGACATGAAAAGAAACAAAAGAAGAAAAAGTACAATATGAGATGAAAAGACAAGAAGGAATTACTTTTTTCATGATATATTCTCAAAGTTTAATATTACCTATATTTGTTGCTACATTCAATATAGCGTCACCTCATATCCTAGTTCAAACCCTACTTTCACATTTGGGATGGAATTTTCTTGTAAAAACAGTGTTATAAATAAATAATGTATGGTGTAACAACATCAAACAAACAAGTAGAAATGCAAGAGTATACTTCTAATTAGTTGAATCGGAGATGACGAACAAAAATGGGTTTTAAGTCTATCAATGTGTTCCCGATAGTTCCCTTGACCGCTTCATTATGGCTTACTTCATTGTTTGATGCCCTATTGAAGTGTTTGGGGGAACTCTTGGACTCACTTTGAAATTTTACACAAACAAATAGAAGTGTATGAATCCTGGCTGTGGATGATGAACATAATAGTTCACGTATAAATCTATTAAGGTGTTCCCTAGAGTTCCCTTGACCACTTCATGAGGGCTTACTTTGATGTTAGAAGCATTGCTAAAGTGTCTGTTGGAACTCCTGGGTTGACTTTAAAAATTACGCAAACAAGTATATATAAATGCATGAGTACGTACTAGCTAGAGATGATGAATACAAAGATTATATATATAATGTCGGGTTTGGCTTTAGTGGCATCTCAAATCGCTATTAATACCGATAATAGTCGCCATATTAAAAGTGTGTTTTTAGTGGCTCCGCTGAAAATACGTATAATAGTCACCACCACAAGTCTGTTTAGTGTCCCATTTGAATTTGAAAGTACCAAATTTGAAAGTCAGTCTGAGGTTGACACTGAGCGAAAAAGGCAAAGTCATGACAAATCAAGATCAACAGATCTTTATCGTCTTCAAGGGATGGTACTGGTGAGTATTTAAGTGCCAACTCATTCTCTTCGTCCATTTCAATATGTTTGTCTTAGTTTGGTTAGACACAGACTTTTGAAACAGACGAATTGTAGTTCACTCTGTGGATTATGAGTATTAAAACATACAAATAAGATCCATCGTTCACGAGTCTCGTTAAGATGACATAGTTGTCAAGTCTGCTAAATTTCTAACAGGAACTCGTAGACAATGCTTCTACTTGACATTACACATGTAACTTTTGCCTTTACCATTTCAGATAAGATGACTCGAGCAGAATGGAAGCGGTAACTCTGCAAGAATCTCAGATGTAGCAGGAAAGTAGTACCCGAGGATCGATCACTGACTGAACAAAACTTCATTATGTCCATAATCCTACTTTTAATGTTAGAAAGGAACTAAATTATAAGATATAGATGGTGTGCCTTTTGTTGTCTTTAAATTTTTCTTGGGAAATATTGCAAGAGTTTGTACTTGCTAGACTTTAGTTATAGGTTTGTCTTGTTAAGGCTTTAGTCAGGTTGAGTTGATATAAAATGTGTGTTTTTAGGCAAAATCTATCTGTATGTTCAGTTAATGTTTTGCTTTTGAAATGTTTGATTATGCAAAAAACACCAATACAAACGATTTATAGCGTTCTTACTTACCCTTCAACATGACTCGAATGCTCAACCACTTGAGCAAGCCTCGGGATTTAGCAAGTAAGGCATACTTCTCCCACTTTTTGAATGATTTCGTTTTCTTTTAGTGTCGTTGCAATCAATTTTATGTCAATATACTCATCGTTCTGTGCTTGTTGATGATTGTTACATGTTGAAACTTGGTGTGAAGATTAATATGTTGCACAAGTACAAGCAAATAAAGGAGAATGATGCAAAAATTGTTCCTAATTAAGAGTTGCAATTTATGTGGAGACATTTTTAGAGGATCTTCAATCATAAAAATGTCATGTAAACATAGGTTTCATTTCAAATGTATGAAAAATTGGATAGATTAGGAATATTGGTTGCCCTACTTGTACTCCTAATTAGGTTTAAGTCTCTCTCTCTCTCTCTCTCTTTTTTTTTTTTTTGAATTTGAGTTTATTGGTTTGATAAATAAAACATTTTATTGTTACTATTGGATTGTACATATATGTTTTTATGTACAATATGTATATTGGACTTATGGGCGTTGGTTGTGTTGTGTTATTTATGGAAAAAAAGGTAAAAGAAAAAAAAGAAAATACTTTAAAACTATGAGAAAGTGAAAAAAAATATATGAATTCGGCTCTCCATTGTTTATCGGAAAGGTCACATACCTTCAAAAATACAATCCTTTGAAAAAGTCACAATTTTTAAAAAAGTCATAACTCTTTAGAAAAGTCGCAACTCTTCAGAAAAGTCACAACATTTCGAAAAGTGACAACTCTTCGAAAAAGCCACAACCTTTCAAAAAGTCACAACTCTTCTCACAACATTTCAAAAAGTCGCAACTCTTGATCAGAAAAGCCACAACTCTTCATTTTCCATTCACATCTTATAAAACCAACGATCTCAACTTAGAAAAACTTTAAATTTGTTAGCTAAAATATCAAGTTAGAAAACGTACATGCATGTATGTTATAAATTCCTAATATTATTTAGTCAAGTTAATTAATTTATCATGGAGATTTTTGCTTATGAAGAATCCAATTTGTATTACACCTTAGGGTGCCCTGACCCCCCCCCCCCCCCCCTACAAATTTCCATAATTCTTTTGCATTTGAATTAGTAGTAATTCAATTTATTTGTGAAATTGGACATCTTTTGTATGATAATGCTGGTAAACTATACAAACACGAATGTCCACAAATCTCCACATGTTTCACAATAGAATCTCAAAATTTTACTTATCAAACTATACACGATCAATTAAGAAATTATCAACTTTTATTGATCTTCGAATTCAAAGTAATTGTTGATGAGTTGATCGAACTAATTGATGAGTTGAAAGTATAAGATACAAAATTATTTTTGAAAGTATAGGTAGAATTTAGTATTTATGGTATTGAACGTCTTTCTAATAAATAGTTTACCCAGTAGTCATTTCTCTAGTAGATCTAAATTAAAACTAAACCCCAATTAATATAAATATTATATAAATTACTTATATTAATCATTATTATTTCTTAAGAAACATGCGCTAACTTAACGGAGGAGTAATTTGGATCGGAGATGATGAACAAAAATGGGTTTTAAGTCTATCAAGGTGTTCCCTAGAGTTCCCTTGACCGCTTCATTAGGGCTTACTTCATTGTTTGATGCCCTGTTGAAGTGTATGGGGGAACTCTTGGACTCACTTTGAAATTTTACACAAACAAATAGAAGTGTAAGAGTCGAGTGATGAGACTGAGATATATGGAAGAAACAATGGAAATTCTAAAGATGAAATTATATTTTCAGAATTAGAGGCCATTGAAGAAGAATTAAATACACCTCAAGTCACCAGTGATCAGCCCAATGTAGATGCTCTAAGTTTGCCAAATGTATCTATGAATAATGATGATGAAGATCCATTAGAAGAGCTTGTGTTAACACCAATTACCGAGGAGTCTCCTTCTCAGAATGATCAAGCTAATATTGGTCCCAGGTAACAAACGAATCCCTCTCAAATTATCTGTTACCCTCCCCAATTACCACAAAGATCAAAAAGGGGTGTCCCAAAGAAACAATATGAACCTGATGCTAGAGTAAATATTAAATATCATATCAATAATTTTACATCTACTCATAGACTTTCAGAGTCATATGCCCTAAATGTTGATCAATTGTCCAAAGTGTATATTCCTAATAGTGTGTAGAAAGCAGTAACGGATCCAAAGTGGATGAAAGCAATGAATGAAGAGATGGAGGCTCTGGAAAAGAACTCAACTTTGGAACTAGTTTCATTGCCGAAAAGGAAGAGACCTGTTGGATGCAAATGGGTATATACTGTTAAACATAAAGTTGATGGATGCATCGACAGGTATAAAGCAAGGTTGGTGGCAAAAGTTTACACACAAAAGTATGGAGTTTATTATCAAGAAACTTCTGCACCAGTTGCTAAGCTTAATACCGTCAGCATCCTCATATCAGTGGTAGTAAATCGAAATTGGCCTTTGCGACAGTTTGAAGTAAATAATGCTTTCTTGAATGGTGGTCTTGAGGAAGAAGTATATGTGAGAATTCCACCTGGTGTTAAATATAAGTATGTACATGATTGTAAAGTATGTAAAGTTGAAGAGATCGTTTTATGGGCCTAAACAATCACCCAGAGCCTGGTTTAGAAGGTTTACCTCAGGAATGAAGTTAGTTGGTAATACACAAAGTAATTCTGATCACACTTTATTTGTCAAACATGAAGGAGAAAAAATTGCAGCATTAATAATGTATGTAGATGATATAGTCTTTACTGGAAATGATGTTGAAGAAGTGGAGAAACTACAATGGTATTTGGCCACCTTGTTTGAAATGAAAGACCTAGGATACCTACAATTTTTTTTGAGTATTGAAGTATCACGATCGAATCTGGGAGTTTGGTGAAATTAGGTCTTAGGCCTAACCCACACCCCAAAAGTTAGCTCAAAAGGATGAGGATTGTCTAATCCTTATAAGGAGTCCACCCATCTCATTAACCACCGATGTGAGACTTTTGTCATTCTTTAACACCACACCTCACGTCCAGTGCTTGACATCTGGTGCGTGGGCAATTTTGATTTTGGGGGCCCAACATCAGGTGAGACGGGTCCTGCTCTGATACCATGAAATTAGGTCTTAGGTCTAACTCACACCCAAAAGCTAGCTCTAAGAGAGGAGGATTGTCTAAGCCTTATAAGGAGTTCACTCATCTCATTAACCACCGATGTGGGACTTTTGTCATTCTTTAACATGTTAGAATATGAATAGGTTTATACAATCCTACTAGAATAGGAATAGTATATACAATACTTAAAATAGGAATAGGTTTATATAATTCTATTAGAATAGGAATAGGACTACTAAATAATATCCTATTTGGGAAAGGATTGTATTCTATGGTTTATAAATAGCGTCCATGTAATAATGTAGACACAACAACCATTCAATAATATTATTTTGCTATATTTCTCACAAGTTTCTTTGTGCCAATGGAAGTATGTGTTGTATTTTGTAGACTAAACATGGATGTTAACATGCAAACCAGTTGAAACACCAATGGAGATGAATCATTCACTTGAAATTTCTTTTGGCAAAGTTTTGGTAGACGTAGGTCCTTATCAACGACTTGTGGGAAAGTTGATTTATCTAACACAACTAGGTCGGACATCGCATATGATGTGAGTGTGGTAAGACAATTTATGCATGCTCCAACTGAGGAACACATGAGAGCACTTTATAGAATCTTGAGATATCTTAAAGGTTCCCCTAAAAAGGTTTATTGTACTCAAAAAATGAGGTTGCCACCGTTGAAGGTTACACCGATGCTGATTGGGCAGGAGATAAATCAACCATAAAATCCACTTCAGGATATATCATATTTGTGGAAGGAAATATCATCACCTGGAGAAGCAAGAAACAAAAGGTTGTTGCTCGGTCAAGTGTGGAAGCAGAATTTCGAGGTATGGCACATGGCTTATGCGAACTGTTATAGATTAAAGGAGTGCTACAGGATCTTGGAATTGAATGTTCAAGGCCTATAAGTTTATTTTGTGATAACAAAGCTGCTACCAAATAGATCAAAACCCAGAACAATATTATCGCACTAAACACATTGAAATTGACCGTCATTTTATCAAAGAGAAGTTGGACCAAAAGATAATTCAGTTTCCATTAGTCAAGTCAGAAAGTCAACTTGCAGACATTCTTACAAAGGCAGTCTCAGGGAGGATACTTCATGTAGTTATTGACAAGTTGTGTATAAGAGACATCTATGCACCAATTTGAAGGGGATTGTTAGCATGATTGCAGGAGTATAAACATGATTATAGTAAATCATGATTGTAGGAATCCATAATAAGGGGATATTTCTTTTACCTTTTATATATATATATATTTCCTAGAATAGAGAGAAGTCTTAGTAAGCAATTACTTGTATATATATGAAAGTTGTTAATCATGAATAGAAATATACAGAAGAATTCAGTTAGTATTATTCGTATTGTTCTTCAAAGACCTTTTTATGGAGTTTCTAGAGTAGAAGAACATTGGAAAACCTTGGGCAAAAGGCTACTCTTTTTATCTTGAATTCTTGACATGAATGTTCCAGGTGTTCTTGATGGAGAAGAACCTTAGGTGAGTTTTGAGAGAATTTCTAGATACTTGAATATTTAGGTCGATGATTTTGAGAGGAAACTAGTTTTTTTGAATTATACACTCAGTTAAAATGTCCAAAATAACTTAGAATAGGGTTTAAAAGCTTGAAAAAGGACCAAAATAAAACTGGAAATTTGCAAAAAAAAATTGTGGGAAAAAATTTTTACAGCAAGCATTCATAGGAGGCTCTACGATCTGTGGAACATTCCAACGTTCGTAGTCTCAGTCATAGAACATCGACTATCTGACAAGGCTTCCTAAAAAACAAACATAACTTTTTATTTCAACCTCTAAATGAGGCAAACTTGATGGAATTGAAAAGAGAACTCATAGACCTTTAATTAGATAGGTCATCGTCGCCTAATTCATTGTGTAATGAGAGATATGGTCTTTTAAAATTGACCTAAGTAGAATTTTATATCAAAACTTAATTGCTAAAGATGCTTTCAAATCAACATTGTGCTAGAGGATTCTTGTGACCTTAATTCATATCCAAATTCATTCCCACACTGAGGAATTGACCTTAACATCTAAGAATAATTTAAGAAACACCAAATATGACCTTATACGCAAATGGTGTATGATTTGTTTCTTAGCCTAAAATTTTGTGAAGTAGTGTGTTGTTTATCAGATGAGTAGCATCAGTATGGACGACATGGAGTAGCATCAGTATGGACGACTTCATAAGTTTATGGATAGCATCAGTATGGAATTCAGGTAGGAGATTAGGTCTTTCCGAAAATGCAGCCATACATGCAGTTTACTATGTTTACGCAGCACTTCAACAAGCTCTCCTACAAGTATGTCGCAATCACACTCCGAGCATGTACCCTAGGCGTTGCCGACACTCGGAAACTATCCGTCTTCAGTAAGGCACGGTCGGGTTGCTCACGCATCGGATCACTCTCTCTTGTTCTCCAAGTGAACCCTTGATCTAACGGAATACTTAGGAAGACTTACTGAAACATATATAAGCTTAAGATTAAAGAAGAACATTTAAAGCAATTAACTGAATCTTAAAGTTGTCTAAAAACTATTTTTGCCAAGGATGAACTCTAATGAGGATGTGAAACAAATTGATACGAAAATATTAAAATGCTCAAATATAATATTAACAATCCCACACGTTTCTAAATACTAGTTGGGAATGTCCATGCTCAATAACACGTCGTATTTGAATTTCATGTCTACTGTGTTGGATAGAAAATAAAATAGAGAAATACTATGATCAGATATTTGATAATACTTTTGACTATATAAATTTCTCAAGATACCATGGTAGCATATTTTGGTGGAAATAAAACTCTTCTATCGTTGGACCCACGAGATAGTGCCACGTAGGCTAAAAAGGGATAGAAAATTACATATAAAATAAGTTCAGGGGGGTAATAGGATCTTAGTATAGTATAAGTGTGTTTCTGAGATTTCGGACATAGGTTGAGGGGATACTTGGGGATTTTTCCCAAATAATAATAAAAAGTATCTTTTATTTTAATGTTTTAATTGTTTTATATATTCTTTCATTTTATTCACTTGTTTTGTTATATGTATGAATTCAATTATTGTGAATATAAGGCATTTGATATTAAATTTGAAATCAAATAAAAAGGAAAGTCAAAGAAAATAAAAAGAGTAAATAAAATCAATAGAAAAATAGGAGAGAAAAAAATGAATGTAAAAGAAAGTCAAGAAAGGCAAAAACAATATGCATATCAAATTAATTTAAATACAAGATAAATAAAACAAAAATATTTTTTGAAAACAAATATTAAAAAATATTTTTACCACAAAAAAGTAAGAAAAAAATAATAATAATAATAAAAATATTTACACATGTGGCAGATGGGTGTGTACAAACACAATCAACTTTGGTGGTTGAAGGTACCATGTCAGCACAAAAATCAGGGGCGACTCAACGTAATTGGGGCCTAAAGCGAAATTTCAATTCGCAGCCTAAAATATAAATAACTTTTAGATACATTTTTATTCAAAATTTATTTGTCTTACACTATTTAGATGAAACCTATCAGTGTATAATATATTTTTTTCAATTACTAATTTTAGGTAAGATTTTATCAACTCAACATTAAAAAAACGTCATTTTAGTGAGACAATTATTCTATATATTGTTAACATAATGCTATAAGTAATAAGTTGACAAATATTAAAGAAATATAAGAGTTAGAATCATAGAATTCGACTCAAGAAGTTAATGACTTGATATACTTCATTTTAATATGTTTATAGTAATGCTTCAAACTAAAATTTAAAAAGAAATAAAAAACAATTTGTAATTCACTTTTTAAAACACTTTTCAATATTAATTCTTATCTTTTACAAAGTATAAAAGAAGTTAAATACGATAAAATAATATATTACTAAAAAAATATACTTTTTATCATAAATAATCAATTTTTTCTATAACTTTTTAACACATAATTTATTCTTGATAAAAATTTGAGGCCTCCGAAATTTGGGCCCCCCCAAACAAAGGACTTATTTTCAATGCCTTAGAGCAGGCCCTGACAAAAATAGGGGGGGGGGGGGGGGGGGGGGGTTATAGGACCCTAGTTTTGTTTAGGTGTATCTCTAAAATTTCGGTCATTGCCTAAGAAAGTACTTGTGTCATATGCCCAAACCAAAGATGAAATTATCCATTCGCTTTATACCATCAAAATTCGATGTACTCGGCATGCGTAACCATGCTATCTTGCTATGCCACTACAACATTCTATGCAAATATTGTGTCAATGACATATCCATCTTTATAAGACAATGTAATTGTCAAAACAACTGAAATGGTACTAAGTAGATGAACCAAAAAAACCTCTAAAATAGTTAATTTCATTACGTACCTTCAAATACTGACGTTTCAAACCAATCCTTTCACGCCAATTGATATCGGGAATTCTATAACTCAAATTCACTTTCAAAAAAATCTACAAACTCCTTAACGTTTTAGAGCCCAGAAAATTAGACTTTACCTAGACATTTCCTCCAATCCTTTTCCCGCATTATATTTCCCTAGGCATGTGATCTCACTTAGATTTCATCCAGGCTTACCTAACCGAAATTTTAATTCACTACTCCAAAAGTTTCTCAATCATTTTCCTTCACTATCACCTTGCCGATAATGACGAGGAAAGTCACTACAATAAATAAATCAGAATTTGATATTTTTTGATATTTTACTCACGGATATAGTGATCAATCATAAGTGACATAACTTTTTAAAATTAGAAAAGAAAAAGTTTGAGTTAGTTTGAGGGGTATCATTGAGAAAAAAAATAGGTTGAAAATATTTTTAGACCAATAGAGAAATGCAGAATATCTATGATAACTTTCTATATGTTAAGGACATTTTTGTTTTATTTTGCCTTTTTTTAATGATAAATCTTATCTATATTCAAAATAAGAGCGGATCCACGTGAGAATCAATGGTGATCAAAGCATATTGACTCTTTCGTGGATTCTCTGATTTGTATTGACAATTAGTAAGTACTACACTATAACTGAAAAAAAAGTATGACAAGTTTTATTTAAGAATATTATCAAAGATAAAGAGTTGATAATATATATTCAATGTATCGGTAATGTTTTATTTTGTTCTTAGTATATTTTACGTGATTAAAATGATTCATGGTCCATAGTACATAAAAAAATGTTCATATATTTCATTTTATTGAAATGATTTTTAATGTATAACAAAATGTGTTTAGTTTGGTCCTTTAATCTAAACCTAACATATTTATCAATAAAATAGTGTCAAATTAAACTAGAGCAATTTTCATATATAGCAAATACAAAATTTATATTTGCATGTTATAGCAAAGTTTGAATAATCGCGCTCTATAGAAAACATAAATATGTATATTTCGTTATACATATACAAAAAAAAAGAAGCAATTGTATAATTCATTATACATATACAAAGAAGTCAATTGTATAATCTCTATACATATACAAAAGAAAGAAGTTGTAAACAAATCAATTGTATAATCTGTGTATATATAAAACGAGAAAGAAAGCAAGACAAAAGAAAATTGGGTAGAGGAATATTTGTATTGTATAATTATAAGTGTATAGGACGAAAATATAAGTATTTGCATGCGTATATACAATTTTCTCTCACTTTATACAAACAAAAACACAATTTATGCAATTCGTTTCCGTTTGTATAAGCGATAGAAGCGAGGGTGGCGAGCGAGATCTGGAGAGGGGAACCAAAAAAAATAAAAAATAATATATATATATATATACACACACATACAAAGATTTCTCGCTTTACACAAACACAGACTCATTTTATACATTTGTGTTTGTATAAAAGCGAGAGGGAGGGAGTGAGAGAGGGAAAGTGGCGAGCGAGAGTTTGAGGGAGAGAGACGACTGACAAACAGTTTGCTACAGGGCACAATTAAATCAAAGTGTGGTTATAGCATTTAATTTGATTTATAGTTTGCTATTATATACAATTTTCCCATTTAACTATGACCCTACGTGGCTAACAAAATTCGCCATTGTTGTCTTTTTTGTTAGCTTCAATGAAAGACATAAAATCTAACACTATTATCTTTACTTTCTCTAACAAAATTTAATTTTCTATTGCTTACAACATTTTTGCGCTAAGCATATAATTTTTTGGATTTTGAAGTTTCTGTTGGAAAAAATTGAGAAAATGGTGCTAGATTTGATGTTCTTTCTTTGGATTTAACAAGTTAAATAGACAACAATGATAAATTTTGTGAGATCAATTCGTATAGTTAAATTTAACATTTTTTTTTTGGATAAGTTTGTTAGTTTAGGGTAAAAAAAAACAAAATAATTACCTTTTTATGCGTTAAAGATCAATTCAAATCAGCTTTATACTAAATTTTAATATACGTAACAATTTTTGTATAATTATATCTGGGTTAGATTGACGTTGATGATAGAACTAGTGACTGAGCTAAGAAAGTAAATAAGGTAGTGCTAATATTATGTGAAGGACTAATTTCAGAGGTAACTTATGATTAAGGAGAAGTCAAATTTGATATAATTGTATTGTTGTTTCCGTTGAATTTGTGATATTTTACGTAGATTTGATATAGGTTGATTTATGATGCCTACTCAATACGTGTGGTGTACCTATACTACTATCGTTATACCTTTTGGTGGTGCAAGTAGGTTTGTTTTAGGTTGATTGAAGCGTGGGATACAATTATTCATCAACTTCTACATACTTTGTCCTCAAGTATGAGTTGGATCGATCTCTAGTGTATTTTATTTAGGATAAATTACCTATGTATATATCTTTAGTTTTCATATTTTCCATCATTCCCTAAAATTTAAAAATACTAGTAAACTTAGTCGCGCTATGCGCGGTGTCTAAAAGTTTTTATTTTTATTTAATTTTCAAATTTAAATAGATTAATTGATAAATTTTATCATTTAGCTTTGTAATTTCCACTCAATTCTTTAATTAATTTTATCAAAAAATAAATACCTTAAATTAGCATTACGGGCAAATACCTATAATTTTTTTGGTTGAATAGTACCTATTCTTTTATGTTAGCTATAATATATAATTAAGAATTTATGACTTCATTATCCATTTGAATGAGTTCTCAAAATTAAATATGGTTAACTTTGATGTTTTGTTAAAAATTTAAAATAAGATTTTTAGTCTTTTAAATTTTTTAAAAAATATCAAAAGAATTAAAATAGTAATAAATTCAAAAGCAGATTTAGAAATATAAAAAATTATTCGTAATAGATAAGCTATCTATAATTTGAAGACTCAAAAAAGTAATTCAATATTTATATATTAAAATATAAAGTTCTCTATATATTGATTCTTTGAAAGGAAATGGGCGATACATGATTTTGGTTCGGTAAAATATTCTTTAGTGATATAGAATTAACATAAAAATAATATATTATTGTTAAAATGCATAATAAAATAAGTAATAAATGAACAATTATAAATGAATTATAAAAGGTTTTATGTTAAGATTAAAAAAAATTATATATCTACTAAAACTTATAATTAGACTCTTGATTTTTTTCTAAATAAAGTAAACATAAAAAAACTGTTCACAAATAATATGAATATTTATAATTATTAACAATAAAATATAATTAAAGTGTAGGAGAAAAGTTAAGTAAATTTTTAGAATCATTATAATGGACGATGAATGGTTAAGTAATAAGTATATTTGAAATGATTATCTGTATTATTTTTTTCCTTGATAAATTCTCTTCTATAATTCAAAGTTTTTTTTAAAATTTATTTTAACGCTATTTTTTAGTCTCTCTTTTTTCTTTCTTTTTTCTTTTTTCTTTTTATTCTTTGCTTATTTAATTCTATTTAGAAAACACAAACAATTAGCATCATAATTAAGAGAATGAAGTTTGCTCGTCTTTAATATTTTACTAATTTTATATATATATATATATATATATATATATATATATATATATATATATATATATATATATATATATATATATATATTAAAACAGTAACAATTAGCATTGTATCTTAACATAATCAAGTTAGTTTCTGTTTAGCTTGTTATTAATTTAAGCAAAATGTTTAAATGAATTCTGTTAATTAATTTTTATTAGATTTTTCATGATTCATATTTTATTTAAAATTTAAAAATAACTTCATAATAATTTTGATTATCTCCCCCACTAAGCGTATCTACAAATACACTTTAATGTTTTCAAGAATTGTTTTTGTCTTACTTCTAGTAATAATCTTGCTCTTATAATTTCATGCAAAAAAACATATCAATTATTCTCTTTTATATATCTTATTTTGTATCATTCTCATTAGAAGTAAAATAGTTACACAAAGCAGTCGTTGTCGATAGATTTTGAATTACAGGATTAAAGTTGAGGACAATTATGCTAAACATAAATATAATTGGTTAGAAATATTTTTTTATGTGCTTTTAAGATGTCACAAATTTAAACATTAAATAATTTGAGGTTATGACGGTATAAAGTTGGAAGTTATAGGTAATACTAATAAGTATTGATTAAGTATAGAGGTTATGAAAGATGAAGAGGTGTGAGTTTATGATAAAAATTAAATTAAAAATAAATATATAAAAATAATAGGAAAAAGGTAAAAGAAAATGTTACATATTTTTTTAATAAACAAAAGTACGTTTAAGTAAAATCCTCCACCATTTTTATGATTTATTGTATTATATGACATATTTTCTTTTTACCTCATTTTAGAAATTTCAAATATTTAAAAGTCTCCAAATATGCTTCTAATAATAAATATTATTTTTAGTAATTACTATTATTTTGAACAATATATACTTTTTTCTCTTATTTTAAAAAGGGACATAGAATTAAAAAGTTAATCAAAAGGAAAAGAATTTTTTTTGAAATTATCAACAAAAAAAAGTAATCGTACGGATGTTTGAAAATAAAATTAAAAAATATTTAATTTTTTGTTGATTAAATTCTCAAAATTGTGAAACATGTGGCCTATAAATAATTTCTATATATAAATAATATAATAAATAATGTAACGTTAAAATTATGTATATTTATCATATCATTGTTATGTGATTGTGAGATACGAAATTATAAGAGGATATTTGATTCTTAGCTATATAATATTTAGTATTTTGTTTACTTTATATTGAGATGTGATATATTACTTTTTTTATTACTAATATTTATTATATATTTGTATAACATTCTTATAGCTAGTGAGGATGGACATGCTTCTGATTTTGATTAGAACAACTTTCATTATATGAATTTATCAGTTGGTACAAAATTATACTAAATCAATGTATTTCATGATAATAATTGATGGTCTACTAATACTTCAAGCAACAATTAATATTATGTTATTTGATGAATATATCAATGAGAATTGCTTGATTTGCCAAAGGGATGTTATTGGTGATTTGATAATTACAAAGATGTCATGTTCACATATGTTTCATGTTAATTTCATAAAAATTTGGCTACAAAAAAAAATAGTTGCCCAATTTGTGTATCCAATGTTAATGACCTAGAAACTAAATTGTATATATCACATTGAACTTTAAAGGTTAGCTTATTGAATAATAATTATCATATCCACCACATAGATTGAATATTTAAATATGCTTAGGTTGTTGTTAATGGAAAATATCTCTGTGACTAATTTGAAAGGCTGAAGTTCGACGTATAGCTTTTTGATTGTTAAGTTATAGTATGATTGAGTAACATCTAATCGTTTCAGTCTTTTTGATTTGCACTAAATTGGCTTTTAAGTAACCCTCAAGAAAATCATGTAGTGCTCTTTTGCTATCTTTTCTAGATTAACATTTTTTTTCATGTTTTTTTTTTTATTTCTATACAATTATATATTATATATGTATTATGTAGTGTTTTCGACTATTGAATAATATTATGCATTTTTTTTGTAATACAATGCACTGATATATAAATAATCAATAAAAAATAATCGAGCTTTTTCGTCTTTAATCATTTTTTAGAACACACTAACAAAAACTATTGACACAATTTTTAGTTCTTTTGAGTAATATTTGCACATGCTGAATCACACATTTTATAAATTTTTTTCTTCAAATCATGATATTTCAATTTATTTTATTTATGTGAATAGAAGTGTATCCTAAAACACCATAACTATTCGTCAAATAATTATTTTTTGTGATTTAATTGCTTATTATTTAAGCAGATTCATATTTATAACTATTAGCCAAATAATAATTTTTGATTGTTTAACTAGATTCATATTTATAACTATTAGTCAAATAATAATTATTATACTTTAATTTTCTATTATTTGGCCGGATTCATGTTTATCACTCTACCAATATTCAGCAAATATAGACTTTATGACTTGATTCTTATTATTTGACCAAATTCATATTTATTACTTTAGTAAGTAACTAAGATTACTTAATTAAAATAAGGTACAAAATTTTAAATGACACTAATAATATGACAAGAAAATTTATGGCAAGTGGTTGATAGACCACATCAGAACCACATCGGAATTATGAGTTCATAGACAATTTTTTGTTATATATATATATATATTTGACAAAAAAAATGATTATATATCATCTAACAAAGAAAATATTGAAGATGATGAGAAAGATAATGCCGATGTTGGTAATTTTGATTATGTTCTCTAACAAATATAATTATGGAGATTATAAGGGTGATGGCGATGACGATGTTGATGGTGATGATAACAATATTTGAGATTCTGGAGATGATGATTATGATGATGAAACTTATAATCATCTCTTAGATCTCCAATATCATCATCAACATCGTCGTCATCATTGCCCGTATTGTTTTCATCATTATTTTTTTAGAAGACACAAAATCAAGATCTCTACCACCGTTATGATAATCTTCGTCATTATCTAAATTATTTTCTTTGTGAGGCATATAATCACAAACCCCCCCCCCCCCCCACCACCACCACCACCACCAAATCTTTATTATCATTTATTTTGTTCAAAATTGTAAAATGATAATATCTAGTAATCTTCCTCATCAGTAAATCCTCATGTTTCTTGTAATAATCATTATATATACTCGTCATCAATCAGTCCAAAATGATTTTATAAGAAAATAATTTTCTCTATAATTTTAACTGTTATTTTGAGAACTATGGTCATTACTCTATTTTTAATCGTGAAATAGCTCAAAATGTATAAGATCTAGAATCATCAATCTCAACATATTTCACAATGGAATCTCAAAATTTTAAGAATCTAGAAAAGACTTATCAAATTATACACGATCAATTAATAAATTAACAAGTTTTATTGATCTTCGAATTCAAAGTAATTGTTGATGAGTTGATTGAACTAATTGATGAGTTGAAAGTCTAAGATACATTATTTTTGAAAGTGTAGGTAGAATTAAGTATATATCATATAAAACGTCTGTCTAATAAAATAGTTTTCCCAGTAATCATTTCTCTAGTAGATCTAAACTAAAACTGATCTCCAATTAATATAAATATTTTATACACTACTTATATTAATCATTATTATTTCTTAAGAAACGTGCGCAAACTTAACGGAAATATTCCTTTGGAACAAACAATTAGGCTGATAATGCTAAGAATATATATATCTGTCACGACCCAAAAATGGGCGTGATGACACTCGTCTTATCCCACCAAGACAAGTCAGCCTAAAACCAAATATCTAACAAAGTGCGAAAGTAAATGACAAATCCAACAACAATTTTAGTATGAAACCAAGTCATATTAAATCAATCCCCAAAACCAGGTTGTCACGTGCACAAGCCTCTAATGGAAACATTAGAATTGAAACAAAATAGAAGTCTAAAATGAAGTTGTCTTTCAAGTAAAAACAAAATCATAAACTGGAGTAGGAAAGTTCGCTGAGATGACAAACAGCTACCTCACAATCCTCTACAAGATGCCTCGGAAACGAAGAGAATAGAAGGTATCACAAAGATCCAGGCTCGTAACCTACAAAAATTTGTAGAAGCAAGGGGTGAGTACCAAACCACGCAGTACCCAACAAGCAAACCTCTAAACACAAGTTAAGTGAACAAAATACGGGTACTCCTTACACCCTATCTAAACCTCCACGCTACAGCCTAACAGTTTACCAAATACACCACTCAATAACCACACTCTATCAGTTTACACATTCTCAATAACAACTCAATATTCAACAATCACAGACTTCACAGAGAAACAATCACAAGATCAGCAAAACACATGTTCAAGTTCATCAATAATAAAATGTGCAATGCCATGAGATGCAATGTCAAATATCGTGATGCATGTCTTTCCTAACGATACACACCCGCTGTCTCTCAGTCCAGGACCCATGGGGGACATATCTGTCCATGCATCTGTCGCGGCGCACGACACGACCCTCGATAATAGTAACCTTCGCGGCGCGCGATACGTCCCTCGAAATATAATATCCATCGCGGCGCGCGATACGACCCTCGAAATGATACATCCTTATACCACAATCATGTCTCAGATACAATGCAATTGACATGCTCAAATGAAAATGAGGAGATAACCATTTTGATAACAAAACACAATTTACAGCAAGGAATATAACACTAACAAATAAGCAACAAGTCTCCAAATCGTTCTCAACACCACACAAGAAGATACACGAATTTTATACGCTTAACAAGAGTTTAGAAATCCACTTGCCTTAGCCAATCGAATAATTACTCTTGGACTTGAGCCTTCCCTTTCCGTTGAGCTTCCGAACCAATGGAATCTATTAAAGTATATATTCACAATAAGGTTTTCAGAACTAACAACACTCACACTTTTATGTGTTTAACCTTTACCCAAAAATACACCCCAACTTTATAATCAAATTTGTAATTATTGATACCAATTCACATGCCAACTCTTTATATCTCAAATTTCAAGTCTAGGGTTATATCATAATTTCTCCCAAACATTATAACTTTAATAGTATACTATAATACACCCAATATTTAATCACCTATATTGATATATCAAATTTTTGATCATAATGAGATAATAAAATTACAATTTCTAAATATAGAAACCACTGGTTATGAAACCAGTGGTGGAAATCCTATAAAATAATAACGCCAACACTTCACATATATATAATATTATAGTTATACTAAGTATGCCATACCATTACTGCCAATAGGGGGTAACTCGTTTCCTTACTTAGATTATTTTATCAATTGGCCAATTACACCACACATTAAACAATATAAAAAAAAAACTATATTCAATTATATATGACCCCTTTTGTCCTTTTCTTAAAGTTTCAAACAATACCACCCTAATAAATTTATACATATGAGATGTTAACACTTACTTGATTCATGCAAGGTTTTTCCTTGTGTTTTTTTTTTCCCAGCCGCAACGAGTTCTTCAACTCGTTCTTCTCCTCTCTTGTTGTCGCTCAGGTAAGGTTTTCGCCTCTCCTTCTTTTCTAAATTAATTATTTATTAAACTGATCAAAACCACTAACTTATTTTTTTATATATATATATATACATGACCCTAATAGTATAAAATCTTAAATAACTGATCACTTTAGCCCACTAACTATCTATTAATTTTATTATTATTTTTTTCAACAATTACTCATAAATAAATTAACTCAAGTTATACAAATAATATAAATTTTTCAAAAATAACCTCACGGGTCATTACAATATCCCTAGAGATTTTAATATTGAACCTGGTCTTCATTGTTATTCAAGTGAAGGCAAATATGAATACAAATGGTAAATTGTCCATCTGGAATATCTTTATAAAAATATACACCCCTCCATCGCACAAGAGTTAAAGTATTTAAAAATCGGATGTGAATTTGTATATGATTCTTTAAATGCATTTAAAAGTAATATAGATTTTGTGGTTACTTGTTACAAAAAAAAATGTGATTCCATTTTTTGATTTATGCGTACCTTGTTTGATTCTTTATCTCACAATACCCCTTTTGAGTTATATAGATTTTGTGGTTACTTGTTACAAAAAAAAAATGTGATTCCATTTTTTGAATTTCACACACAATTGTGACCAGGTTCAACCTAACCAAAATGCTTTTTTTTTTCCTCTTAAATTTTGTTTCATGAAGAATATGTGAATTTGCATGTATTTAAGAAATAAAAACACAAATTTTATTCGTCTTTCTCCTATCTCGCAATATTTTACCATATACATATAAATGTATCCAGTATGTTTCTACATGACTGTTGTTTGTCTTCTTCGCCATTTTGATCACCCTATCTCTAATTTATTATATAGCACAACTGCAAGTATCTAGGTGTATTTTCCTCAACTTTTGATAGAAAACTTTTAATTACTATATGATTCTTTAAATATATTTAAAAGAAAATTGATATATATAATTTGAAAAAATCGTATAATAATAATCGAATTAAAGAAACTAATTAATTTTACAAGATAGAATTTATAAGGACCAGATGAAGTATATTATATACAAATGAAAATTACTAAATTAAATAAATTTTAAATATCACAAGTTAAAACTTTGGCATAAGAATAAGCAAGTGAAGCCATTACCCAAACATTAAGACCTGAAAAGAAAAAAAGGGAAAAAGTACAATATGAGATTAAAAGACAAAGATAAATTACCTTTTCATATATTCTCAAACTTTAATATTACCCATATTTGTAGACGCATTCAATATAATGTCACCCCATATCCTAGTTCAGACCTCACTTTCATATTTAGGGTGGAATTTTCTTATTAAAAAAATGTCATAAATAGGAGTGTATGTTGTGAAAACATTAAACAAACAATTGAAGTGCAAGAGTATTACTACTAGCTAGTATGAGATGATGAACAAAAATGATTTTCTAAGTCTATCAAGGTGTTCCCTAGAGTTCCCTTGACCACTTCATTAGGGATTACTTCGTTGTTTGATGCCCTGCTGAAGTGTTTGGGGGAACTCCTGGGCTCACTCTGAAATTTTATGCAAATTAAACCAATAGAAGTGTTGGAGTGCTGGTTGTGGATGATAAACATGATAGTTCACGTATAAATCTATCGAGGTGTTCCGTAGAGTTTCCTTGAACACTTCATGAGGGCTTACTTTGATGTTAGAAGCCTTGTTGAAGTGTTTGGAACTCCTGGGTTGACATTGAAAATTACGCAAACAAGTATATATAAATGCATGATGAGTACGTATTAGCTAGAGATGATGAATACAATATTGATTCACGTATAAAACTACCTCTGGAGTTTCCTTGACCACTTTATGAGAGCTTAATATTTCATTGTTTGAATGAAGTGTTTGAGGGAACATTCATATCCACTTTGAAAATTACAAAGACAATTAATTAAAGTCATGAAGATTGGACGTCAATTTTTGTTCTTTTATAAAACCTAGAGCTTTATTTTAGCCGTATAATTATCCATTTTGAGCTACATTGTATATTCATTGGAATAAAGCTTGTAGCTATTAATAACTGATTTGGATGTAATAGTGCTAAATTCTATTGGATTTGTTTGATGTGTTGACATTTTGTTTAAATTATTCCAGATAAAAATGGTGTAATATTTGAAAAATATTTTTTATGATGGGAGCCCGACTAATTAGATTCTTGTTAGGGGTGTACATTGATTGAGTTGGTTCGAATTTCTCAAAATAGCAAATCAAATCATTTACATTATGTTTTGAAACCCACTAACCAAACTAATAGATTCATGTTTTTTAACCTTGAATTTTTTTTCCGAATTTTTTCAGATTTTTCAAGTAAAGTGTTCATACTAATATATAATTAACTTGTATTTCAAATATTTCTTTAGTTTTTCAAAATATAATTATCTAAGGTGATCATTAAGAAAATAACACAAAATATAATATGACTGATAAACTAAAATATTGAAGAAAAATAACAATGAAATCACATAAAACAAATATTGCAAATAAATAAGTCAAAAGGAAAATGATTGTAATTTTAAAGTATAAATCATGACAAATAAGTGTAAACCAATATATAACTAAAGAACAAATATTCAACATTATTGTCATTCTTAATATTTGATTTTTTTTTCTTTTTGGGGGTTAGCAATAGTATTGGTTTGATTTTGATTTGAGCTTTGTTAGAATTAATAATATCTATGGAATATAACCTTTATTGAACTATTCAAAATTTTAAGTCAAATTTGAAATAATATGGTAAAAGACAAAAAAAATATGAAAATGTGGAAGAAATATTTATAAATAATCTCAAAGCCAAGTAAATTATTACTATGTACAAAATATTTTTTAAAAATTATATATATAATATCGGATTGATTATAGTGGCATCTCAAATCGCTGCTAAAATGTAGTGGCAAAACAAGCTGCTGCTAACACCTATAATAGTCGCCACTAAAAGGTTGTTTTAGTGGCATCAAAAGTAGCTGCTTATACCTTTAAAGGTCGCCACTAAAAGTTTGTTTTTAGTGTCAAACCCTATCGCTGCTAATACCTATTATAGTTAAAACCAACCCAAGTCAATTTTAGTCGAGTTTTTTTTCTTCAATATATACCAAACTAACTAGTTGAAATTTTTTTCGGTTTGATTTGGTGCAATTTTCAATTCGATTTTATTTATCCCTAATTCTTGTTGTGTAGAGTCCCATTTGAAAGGAGGACGATGCTTCCTACTAAGGATTTTTTCCTTCTACTAAAGAGAGGAGCAAGGGAAAAAATATTACAAAAAAAATAAATTAAGAGAGGCTAATTCACGAAAACATGAGGAGATAAATAGCATAAGCTTAACTTTTTTTTATATATATAAATTTTCACCTGGTGTTCAATATTCTTATTTGAGCTCAATTAAATTCGGATTCATGCCTGGAAGTCCCACATTGAGGGGGTGGGGGTAAACGGCTCCCTAACAAAGATGACTCTGTTACGTACCAAGGGGATTCAAACTCCTTGGTTAAAGTTCTTACCACTCCACTATAATTTCAGATCTCTTGGTTAAGACTCTCTAACAACAATTTATGAAATTACGCGAGATAGGTTTTTGTTGCATTGTTGCCTTTTTGAACTCTGGAAAAGAAATATTCCTTGATACATATAGGATTAGAATATACTTCTTGAGGTTATAATAATGAACCTGATCTATATTGTTATCCAAGTGAAGGAAAAAATTTATTCCAAAATAAAGAGAAAACAATCCAGGCACAAATTATAAGATTAGCTCAACATTATATTTTTTGTTGATATCTTTCTATTTTTATACCAATTATAAAGCAAATTGGACAACATCTAGAATAATTTTATAAAATATATATACCCCTTCCGTCACACAAGAGTCAAAGTATTTAAAAATATCGTTGTGAAGTGTTATATAATAATTTAAATTTATTTAAAAGAAAATTGACATGCATAAGAAAAAAAATATAAATAGTCAGAATTATAAGACAGTGAATTCATTATTTCCAGCAAATAGATGCAAGATTTAATTAATATCAAAGTTAAAACCTTATGTATGAGAATTATGCAAGTGAAACCATCATTTAAACTTGGGTTTAATTAATATCAAAGTTAAGACCTTATGTATGAGAATTGACCACTTCATGAGGGTTGGATTACTTCGTGTTTGATGTCTTGCTTAAGTGTTTGGGGGAACTCCTGAGTTCAATTTAAAATTTACATAGATAAGTAGAAGTGGAAGAGTACTAACGGGAAATGATGAAAGAACAATGATTCATTTCTATATATATCAAGGTATTCTCGAGAGTTCCCTTGACCACTTCACGAGGGATTAATATCTTTATGTTGATGCCTTACTGAAGTGTTTGGAGAAATCTCGGGTTCACTTTGAAGTATACACAAACTAGTAAACATGCAAGAGAAGTAGAGTTAGATGATGAATGCAATGCTTCATGACTACATCTATCAAGATGTTCTCAAGAGTTCCTTTGACCACTTCATTTATGAAGTCCTGCTGAAGTGTTTGGGGAATCTCCTGGGTTCACTCCGAAATTTACACAAACAAGTTGAAGTTCAAGAGTACAAGCTGAAAATGATAAATCCAACATGTCTATATCAATGAACATGCATGACTAATTTCTATAATTACAAAAAAATAATTTTTTTTATTGATGATGGACATGCTTCTGATTTTGATTAGAACAACTTTCACTATATGAATTTTATCAGTTGGTATAAAATTATTCTAAATGAATGTATTTCATGATGATAATTGATGGTCTACTAATACTTCAAGCAACAATTAATATTATGTTATTTGATGAATATATCAATGAAAATTGCTTGATTTGCCAAAGGGATGTTATTGGTGATTCGATAATTACAAAGATGTCATGTTCACATATGTTTCATGTTAATTTCATAAAAAATTGGCTAGAAAAAAAATAATAGTTGCCCAATTTGTGTTACCAATGTTAATGACCTAGAAACTAAATTGTATAGATGATATTGAACTTTAAAGGTTAGCTTATTGAATAATAATTATCATATCCACTACATAGATTGAATATTTAAACATGCTTAGGTTGTTGTTAATGGAAAATATCTCTGTGACTAATTTGAAAGGGCTGAAGTTCGACGTATAGCTTTTTGATTGTTACGTTATAGTATGATTGAGTAACATCTAATCGTTTCGGTCCTTTTGATTTGCACTGAATTGACTTTTAAGTAACCCTCAAGAACATCATGTAGTGTTTTTTTGCTATCCTTTTCTAGATTAACTTTTTTTTTCATGTTTTTTTTTGTTTCTAGACAATTATATATGTATTATGTAGTGTTTTCGACTATTGAATAATATTATGCATTTTTTTAATACAATGGACTGATATATAAATAAATCAATAAAAAATATTCAAGCTTTTTTGTTTTTAATCATTTTTTAGAGCACACTAACAAAAACCCTTGACACAATTCTTAGTTATTTTGAGTAATATTTGCACCTGATGAATCACATATTTTTTTCTTCAAATCATGATATTTCATTTATTTTATTTATGTGAACAGAAGTGTATCCGAAAACACCATAACTATTCGTCAAATAATAATTTTTGTGATTTAATTTCTTTCTATTTAACTAGATTCATATTTATAACTATTAGTCAAATAATTATTTTTATGATTTAATTTCCTATGATTTGACCAGATTCATATTTATCACTTTACCAATATTCGGCAAATATAGACTTTATGATTTGATTCTTATTATTTGACCAGATTCATATTTATAACTATTAGTGAACTAATTATTTTTATGATTTAATTTCCTATGATTTGACCAGATTCATATTTATCACTTTAACAATATTTGGCAAAAATAGACTTTATGATTTGATTCTTATTATTTGACCAGATTTATATTTATTACTTTAGTAAGTAACTAAGATTACTTAATTAAAATAAGGTACAAAATTTTAAATGACACTAATAATATGGCAAGAAAATTTATGGCAAGTGGTTGATGGACCACATCAGAACCACATTGGAATTATGAGTTCATAGAGAATTTTTTGTTATATATATATATATATATATATATATTTGACAAAAAATGACTATATATCATCTAACAAAGAAAATACTGAAGATGATGAGGAAGATAATGTCGATGTTGGTAATTTTGATTATGTTTTCTAACAATTATAATTATGAAGATTATAAGGGTGATGGTGATGACGATGTTGATGGTGATGATAACAATATTTGAGATTCTAGAGATGATGATTATGATGATGAAACATATAATCATCTCTTAGATCTCCAATATCATCAACATCGTCTTCATCATTGCCTGTATTGTTTTCATCATTATTTTTTTAGAAGACATAAAATCAAGATCTCCATCACCGTTATCATTATCTTCGTCATTATCTACGTTATTTCCTTTGTGAGGCATATAATCACAAAACCCTCCACCCCCACCCCCCAACCCCCGTCCCCCAAACCTTTATTATCATTTTTATCATTTATTTTGTTCAAAAATGTAAAATAATATCTAGTGATCTTCCTCATCACTAAAATCATCATGTTTCTTGTAATAATCATTATATATACTTGTCATCAATCGGTCCAAAATGATTCTATAAGAGAATAATTTTCTCTATAATTTTAACTGTTATTTTGAGAACTATGGTCATTTACTCTATTTGTAATCTTGAAAAAAAATAATAGCTCAAAATGTATAAGATCTAGAATCTTCAATCTCCACATGTTTCACAATAGAATCTCAAAATTTTAAGAATCTAGAAAAGACTTATCAAACTATACACGATCAATTAAGAAATTGTCAAGTTTTATTGATATTCGAATTCAAAGTAATTGTTGATGAGTTGATCGAACTAATTGATGAGTTGAAAGTATAAGATACAAAATTATTTTTGAAAGTATAGGTAGAATTTAGTATTTATGGTATAGAACGTCTGTCTAATAAAATAGTTTACCCAGTAATCATTTCTCTAGTAGATCTGAATTAAAACTAAACCCCAATTAATATAAATATTATATAAATTACTTATATTAATCATTATCATTTCTTAAGAAACGTGCACTAACTTAACAGAGGATTAATTATCAATACAAGAAATGTTCCTTTGGAACAAACAATTAGGCTGATAATGCTAAGAATATACATACCCCTTGAGATTTTAACATTGAACCTGGTCATCATTGTTATCCAAGTGAAGGCAAATATGAATGGAAATAGTAAATTGTCCATCTGGAATATATTTATAAAAATATACACCCCCTCCATCGCACAAGAGTTAAAGTATTTAAAAATCGCAATGTGAATTTGTATATGATTCTTTAAATGCATTTAAAAGTAATTTGACATATATAAAAAATTATGAAAAATCAAAGAATAATAATAATCGGATTAAAGAAAATACAAATGAAAAACTACTAACTTGAACAAATTTTAAATATCATAAGTTAAAACTTTGGTATAAGAATTAGCAAGTGAAGCCACTATCCAAACTTTGAAGACACGAAAAGAAAAGAAAAAAGAAGAAAAAGTACAATATGAGATGAAAAGACAAGAAGGAATTACTTTTTTCATGATATATTCTCAAAGTTTAATACTACCCATATTTGTTACTACATTCAATATAGTGTCACCTCATATCCTAGTTCAAACCCTACTTTCACATTTGGGATGGAATTTTCTTATAAAACCAATGTTATAAATAGAATAATGTATGGTGTAACAACATCAAAAAAACAAGTAGAAATGCAAGAGTATACTACTAATTAGTTGTATCGGAGATGATGAACAAAAATGGGTTTTAAGTCTATCAAGGTGTTCCCTAGAGTTCCCTTGACCACTTCATTTGGGCTTACTTCATTGTTTGATGCCCTGCTGAAGTGTTTGGGGGAACTCTTGGACTCACTTTGAAATTTTACACAAACAAATAGAAGTGTAAGAGTCGAGTGATGAGACTGAGATATATGGAAGAAACAATGGAAATTCTAAAGATGAAATTATATTTTCAGAACTAGAGGCCATTGAAGAAGAATTAAATACACCTCAAGTTACCAGTGATTAGCCCAATGTAGATACTCTAAGTTTACCAAATGTATCTATGAATAATGATGATGAAGATCCATTAGAAGAGCTTGTGTTAACACCATTTACCGAGGAGTCTCCTTCTTAGAATGATCAAGCTAATATTGGTCCCCAGGTAACAAACGAATGCCTCTCAAATTATCTGTTACCCTCCCCAATTACCACAAAGATCAAATAGGGGTGTCCCAAAAAAACAATATGAACTTGATGCTAGAGTAAATATTAAATATTATATCAATAATTTTACATCTACTCATAGACTTTCAGAGTCATATGCCCTAAATGTTGATCAATTGTCCAAAGTGTATATTCCTAATAGTGTGTAGAAAGCAGTAACGGATCCAAAGTGGATAAAAGCAATGAATGAAGAGATGGAGGCTCTGGAAAAGAACTCAACTTGGGAACTAGTTTCATTGCCGAAAAGGAAGAGACCTGTTGGATGCAAATGGGTATATACTGTTAAACTTAAAGTTGATGGATGCATCGACAGGTATAAAGCAAGGTTGGTGGCAAAAGTTTACACACAAAAGTATGGAGTTGATTATCAAGAAACTTCTGCACCAGTTGCTAAGCTTAATACCGTCAGCATCCTCATATTAGTGGTAGTAAATCGAAATTGGCCTTTGCGACAGTTTGAAGTAAATAATGCTTTCTTGAATAGTGGTCTGGAGGAAGAAGTATATATGAGAATTCTACCTGGTGTTAAATATAAGTATGTACATGATGGTAAAGTATGTAAAGTTGAAGAGATCGTTGTATGGGCTTAAACAATCACCCAGAGCCTGGTTTAGAAGGTTTACCTCAGGAATGAAGTTAGTTGGTAATACACAAAGTAATTCTGATCACACTTTATTTGTCAAACATGAAGGAGAAAAAATTGCAGCATTAATAGTGTATGTAGATGATATAGTCTTTACTGGAAATGATGTTGAAGAAGTGGAGAAACTACAATGGTATTTGGCCACCTTGTTTGAAATGAAAGACCTAGGATACCTACAATATTTTTTGAGTATTGAAGTATCACGATCGAATCTGGGAGTTTTGTGAAATTAGGTCTTAGGCCTAACTCACACCCCAAAAGCTAGCTCAAAAGGATGAGTATTGTCTAATCCTTATAAGGTGTCCACCCATCTCATTAACCACCGATGTGGGACTTTTGTCATTCTTTAACACCCCACCTCACGTCCAGTGCTTGACATCTGGTGCGTGGGCAATTTTGATTTTGGGGGCCCAACATCAGGTGAGACGGATCCTGCTCTGATACCATGAAATTAGGTCTTAGGCCTAACTCACACCCAAAAGCTAGCTCTAAGGGAGGAGGATTGTCTAATTCTTATAAGGAGTTCACTCATTTCATTAACCACCGATGTGGACTTTTGTCATTCTTTAACATGTTAGAATATGAATAGGTTTATGCAATCCTACTAGAATAGGAATAGTTTATACAATACTTAAAATAGGAATAGGTTTATATAATTCTATTAGAATAGGAATAGGACTACTAAATAGTATCATATTTGGGAAAGGATTGTATTCTATGGTTTATAAATAGCGTCCATGTAATAATGTAGACACAACAACCATTCAATAATATTATTTTGCTATATTTCTCACAAGTGTCTTTGTGCCAATGGAAGTATGTGTTTTATTTTGTAGACTAAACATGGATGTTAACATGCAAACCAGTTGAAACACCAATGGAGATGAATCATTCACTTGAAATTTCTTTTGGCAAAGTTTTGGTAGACATAGGTCCTTATCAACGACTTGTGGGAAAGTTGATTTATCTAACACAACTAGGTCGGACATCGCATATGATGTGAGTGTGGTAAGACAATTTATGCATGGTCCAACTGAGGAACACATGAGAGCACTTTATAGAATCTTGAGATATCTTAAAGGTTCCCATAAAAAGGTTGATTGTACTAAAAAAATGAGGCTGCCACCGTTGAAGGTTACACCGATGCTGATTGGGCAGGAGATAAATCAACCATAAAATCCACTTCAGGATATATCATATTTGTGGAAGGAAATATCATCACCTGGAGAAGCAAGAAACAAAAGGTTGTTGCTCGGTCAAGTGTGGAAGCAGAATTTCGAGGTATGGCACATGACTTATGCGAACTGTTATAGATTAAAGGAGTGCTACAGGATCTTGGAATTGAATGTTCAAGGCCTATAAGTTTATTTTGTGATAACAAAGCTGCTACCAAATAGATCAAAACCCTGAACAATATGATCGCACTAAACACATTGAAATTGACCGTCATTTTATCAAAGAGAAGTTGGACCAAAAGATAATTCAGTTTCCATTTGTCAAGTCAGAAAGTCAACTTGCTGACATTCTTACAAAGGTCGTCTCAGGGAGGATACTTCATGTAGTTATTGACAAGTTGTGTATGAGAGACATCTATGCACCAATTTGAAGGGGATTGTTAGCATGATTGGAGGAGTATAAACATGATTATAGTAAATCATGATTGTAGGAATCTATAATAAGGGGATATTTCTTTTACCTTATATATATATATATATATATATATATATATATGTTTCCTAGAATAGAGAGAAGTCTTAGTAAGCAATTACTTGTATATATATGAAAGTTGTTAATCATGAATAGAAATATACAGAAGAATTTAGTTAGTATTATTCGTATTGTTCTTCAAAGACCTTTTTATGGAGTTTCTAGAGTAGAAGAACATGGGAAAACCTTGGGCAAAAGGCCACTCTTTTTATCTTGAATTTTTTATATGAAGGTTCCAGGTGTTCTTGATGGAGAAGAGCCTTAGGTGAGTTTTGAGAGTATTTCTAGATAGTTTAATATTTAGGTCGATGATTTTGAGAGGAAAACTAGTTTTTTTGAATTATACACTCAGTTAAAATTCCCAAAATAACTTAGAATAGGGTTTAAAAGCTTGATTATGGACCAAAATAAAACTGGAAATTTGCAAAAAAATTGTGGGAAAAAATTCACAGCAAGCATTCATAGGAGGCTCTACGATCCGTGGAACATTCGAATGTTCGTAGTCTCAGTCATAGAACATCGATTATCTGACAAGGCTTCCTAAAAAACAAACATAACTTTTTATTTCAAATTCTAAATGAGGCAAACTTGATGGAATTGGAAAGAGAACTCATAGACCTTTAATTAGATAGGTTATCGTCGCCTAATTCATTGTGTAATGAGAGATATGGTCTTTTAAAATTGACCTAATGAGAATTTTATATCAAAACTTAATTGGTAAAGATGCTTTCAAATCAACATTGTGCTAAAGGATTCTTGTGACCTTAATTCATATCCAAATTCATTCCCACACTCAGGAATTGACCTTAACATCTAAGAATAATTTAAGAAACACCAAATATGACCTTATACGCAAATGGTGAATGATTCGTTTCTTAGCCTAAAATTTTTGGGGTGTTACAAATTGATGCTCTCTTCTACGTGAAAGGTCTCATCTCAAGAATGATGTTGTCAATTTTGTGAAGTGGTGTGTTGTTTATCAGATGAGTAAATATGACAACGCATGATATCCTAGCTTAATTCAACCATCATAGATTTCTTCTACAACATGGAGTAGCATCAGTATGGACGACTTCATAAGTTTATGGATAGCATCAGTATGGAATTCAGGTAGGAAATTAGGTCTTTCCAAAAATGCAGCCATACATGCAGTTTAATATGTTTACGCAGCATTTCAACAAGCTCTCCTACTAGTATGTCGCAATCTAACTCCGAGCATGTACCCTAGACGTTGCCGACACTCGGAAACTATCCGTCTTCCAAATTAATGAAAGGGCACGTTGGAAAGAAAGATTATGTATGACCTATATATAGAGCACAAATAAGGCACGGTCGGATTGCTCACGCATCGGATCACTCTCTCTTGTTCTCCAAGTGAACCCTTGATCTAACTGAAACATATATAAGCTTAAGATTAAAGAACATTTAAAGCAATTAACTGAATCTTAAAGTTGTCTGAAAACAATTTTTGCATATCAAATTAATTTAAATACAAGATAAATAAAACAAATATATTTTTTGAAAACAAATATTAAAAAATATTTTTATCAAAAAAAGTAAGAAAATAATAATAATAAAAAAAATATTTACACATGTGGTAGGCGGGTGTCTACAAACACAATCAACTTTGGTGGTTGAAGGTACCATGTCAGAACAAAAATCAGGGGCGACTCAACGTAATTGAGGCCTAAAGCGAAATTTCAATTCGCAGCCTAAAATATAAATAACTTTTAGATACGTTTTTATTCAAAATTTATTTGTCTTACACTATTTAGATGAAACCTATCAGTGTATAATATATTTTTTCAGTTATTAATTTTAGGTAAGATTTTATCAACTCAACATTAAAAAAATGTCATTTTAGTGAGACAATTATTCTATATATTGTTAACATAATGCTATAAGTAATAAGTTGACAAATATTAAAGAAAGATAAGAGTTAGAATCATAGAATTCGACTCAAGAAGTTAATGACTTGATATACTTCATTTTAATATGTTTATAGTAATGCTTCAAACAAATATTTAAAAAGAAATAAAAAAGCATTTGTAATTCACTTTTTTAAACACTTTTCAATATTAATTCTTATCTTTTACAAAGTACAAAAGAAGTTAAATACGATAAAATAATATATTTTTAAAAAAATATACTTTTTATCATAAATAACCAATTTTTTCTATAACTTTTTTAACACATAATTTATTCTTGACAAAAATTTGAGGCCTCCGAAATTTGGGGTGGCCCAAACAAAGGACTTATTTTCAATACCTTAGAGCAGGCCCTGACAAAAATATGGTGGGGAGGGGTATAGGACCCTAGTTTTTTTTAGGTGTATCTCTAAAATTTCGGTCATTGCCTAAGAAAGTACTTGTGTCATATGCCCAAACTAAAGATGAAATTATCCATTCGCTTTATACCATCAACATTCGATGTACTCGGCATGCGTAACCATGCTATCTTGCTATGCCACTGCAACATTCTATGCAAATATTGTGTCAATGACATATCCATCTTTATAAGACAATGTAATTGTCAAAACAACTGAAATTGTACTAAGTAGATGAACCAAAAAAACCTCTAAAATAGTTAATTTCGTTACGTACCTTCAAATACTGACGTTTCAAACCAATCCTTTCACGCCAATTGATATCGGGAGTTCTATCACTCAAATTCACTTTCAAAAAAATCTACAAACTCCTTAACGTTTTAGAGCCCAGAAAATTAGACTTTACCTAGACATTTCCTCCAATCCTTTTGCCGCATTATATTTCCCTAGGCATGTGATCTCACTTAGATTTCATCCAGGCTTACCCTAACCTGAAATTTTAATTCACTACTCTAAAAGTTTCTCAATAATTTTTCTTCACTATCACCTTGCCGATAATGACGAGGAAAGTCACTACAATAACCAAATCAGAATTTGATATTTTACTCACGGATATAGTGATCAATCATAAGCGACATAACTTTTTAAAATTAGAAAAGAAAAAGTCTGAGTTAGTTTGAGGGGTATCATTGAGAAAAAAGTAGGTTGAAAAATATTTTTAGACCAATAGAGAAATGCAGAATATCTATGATAATTTTCTATATGTTAAGGACATTTTTGTTTTATTTTGCCTTTTTTAATGATAAATCTTATCTATATTCAAAATAAGAGTGGGTCCACGTGAGAATCAATGGTGATCAAAGCACTATTGACTCTTACGTGGATTCTCTGATTTGTATAGACAATTAGTAAGTACTACACTATAACTAAAAAAAAAAGTATGACATGTTTTATTTAAGAATATTATCAAAGATAAAGAGTTGATAATATATATTCAATGTATCGGTAATGTTTTATTTTGTTCTTAGTATATTTTATGTGATTAAAATGATTCATGGTCCATAGTACATAAAAAAATGTTCATATATTTCATTTTATTGAAATGATTTTTAATGTATAACAAAATGTGTTTAGTTTGGTCCTTTAATCTAAACCTAACATATTTATCATTAAAATAGTGTCAAATTAAACTAGAACAATTTTCACATATAGCAAATACAAAATTTACATTTGCATGTTATAGCAAAGTTTGAATAATCGCGCTCCGTAGAAAACATAAATATGTATATTTCGTTATACATACACAAAAAAAAAGCAATTGTATAATTCATTAATACATATACAAAGAAGCCAATTGTATAATTCTCTATACATATACAAAAGAAAGCAGTTGTAAAAAAATCAATTGTATAATCTGTGTATATATAAAACGAGAAAGAAAGCAAGACAAAAGAAAATTGGGCAGAGGGATATTTGTATTGTATAATTATAAGTGTATAGGACGAAAATATATGTATTTACATGTGTATATACAATTTTCTCTCACTTTATACAAATAGAAACACAATTTATGCATTTCGTTTCCGTTTGTATAAGCGATAGAAGCGAGGGTGGCGAGCGAGATCTGGAGAGGGGAACCAAAAATAAAATAATATATATATATATATATATATATATATATATATATATATATATATATATATATATACACACACACACACACAAAAAAAGATTTCTCGCTTTACACAAACACAGACTCATTTTATACATTTGTGTTTGTATAAAAGCGAGAGGGAGGGAGGGAGAGAGCGAAAGTGGCGAGCGAGAGTTTGAGGGAGAGAGACGACTGACAAACAGTTTGTTACAGGGTACAATTAAATCAAAGTGTGATTATAACATTTAATTTGATTTATTAGTTTGCTATTATATATAATTTTCCCATTTAACTATGACCCTACGTGGCTAACAAAATTCACCATTGTTGTCTTCTTTGTTAGCTTCAATGAAAGAACATAAAATCTAACACTATTATATTTACTTTCTCTAACAAATTTAATTTGCTATTGCTTACAACATTTTTGCGCTAAGCATATAATTTTTTGAATCTTGAAGTTTTTGTTGGAGAAAATTGAGAAAATGGTGCTAGATTTGATGTTCTTTTTTGGATTTAACAAGTTAAGTAGACAACAATGATAAATTTTGTGAGATCAATTCGTATAGTTAAATTTAACATTTTTTTTTGGATAAGTTTGTTAGTTTAGGGTAAAAAAAAGAACAAAATAATTACCTTTTTATGCGGTAAAGATCAATTCAAATCAACTTTATACTAAATTTTAATATACATAACAATTTTTGTATAATTATATGTGGGTGAGATTGACGTTGATGATAGAACTAGTGACTGAGCTGAGAAAGTAAATAAGGTAGTGCTAATATTATGTGAAGGACTAATATAAGAGGTAATTTATGATTAAGGAGAAGTCAAATTTGATATAATTGTATTGTTGTTTCCGTTGATTTTGTGATATTTTACGTAGATTCAATATAGGTTGATTTATGATGCCTACTCAATACGTGTGGTATACCTATACTACTATCGTTATACCTTATGGTGGTGCAAGTAGGTTTGTTTTAGGTTGATTGAAGCGTGGGATACAATTATTCATCAACTTCTACATACTTTGTCCTCAAGTAAGAGTTGGATCGATCTCTAGTGTATTTTATTTTGGATAAATTAACTATGTATACATCTTTAGTTTTCATATTTTCCATCATTCCCTAAAATTTAAAAATACTAGTAAACATAGTCGCGCTATGCGCGGTGTCTAAAAGTTTTTATTTTTATTTAATTTTCAAATTTAAATAGATTAGTTGATAAATTTTATCGTTTAGCTTTGTAATTTCCACTCAATTCTTTAATTAAGTTTATCAAAAAATAAATACCTTAAATTAGCAGTACGAGCAAATACCTATACTTTTTTTGGGTTGAATAGTACCTATTCTTTTATGTTAGCTATAATATATAATTAAGAATTTATGACTTCATTATCCATTTGAATGAGTTCTCAAAATTAAATATGGTTAACTTTGATGTTTTTGTAAAAATTTAAAGTGAGATGTTTAGTCTTTTAAATTTTTTAAAAAAATATCAAAAGAATTAAAATAGTAATAAATTCAAAAACATACTTAGAAATATAAAAAAATATTCGTAATAGATAAGCTATCTATAATTTGAAGACTCAAAAAAGTACTTCAAAATTTATATATTAAAATATAAAGTTTTCTATATATTTATTTTTTGAAAGGAAATGGGTGATACATGATTTTGGTTCGGTAAAATAATTTTTAGTGATATAGAATTAACATAAAAATAATATATTATTGTTAAATTGCATAATAAAATAAGTAATAAATGAACAATTATAAATGAATTATAAAAGGTTTTATGTTAAGATTAATTTTTTTTTATATATCTACTAAAACATATAATTAGACTCTTGATTTTTTTCTAAATAAAGTAAACATAAAAAAAACTGTTCACAAATAATATTAATATTTATAATTATTAACGATAAATAATATTTTCTTATAATTAAAGTGTAGGAGAAAAGTTAAGTAAATTTTTAGAATCATTATAATGGAGGATAAATGGTTAAGCAATAAGTATATTTGAAATGATTATCTGTATTATTTTTTTCCTTGATAAATTCTCTTCTATAATTCAAAGTTTTTTTAAAAAATTTATTTTAACGCTATTTTTTTTTTTTTTTAGTCTTTGCTTATTTAATTCTATTAAGAAAACACAAACAATTAGCATCAAAATTAAGAGAATGAAGTTTGCTCTTCTTTAATATTTTACTAATTTATATATGTATATATATATTTTTAAAACAGTAACAATTAGCATCGTATCTTAACATAATCAAGTTAGTTTGTCTTTAGTTTTTTATTAATTTAAGAAAAATGTTTAAATGAATTCTCTTAATTAATTTTTATTAGATTTTTCATGATTCATATTTTATTTAAAATTTAAAAATAACTTCATAATAATTTTGATTATCTCCCCCACTAAGCGTATCTACAAATACACTTTAATGTTTTCAAGAATTGTTTTTTTCTTACTTCTAGTAATAATCTTGCTCTTATAATTTCATGCAAAAAAACATATCAATTATTCTCTTTTATATATCTTATTTTGTATCATTCTCATTAGAAGTAAAAATAATTACACAAAGCAGAGGACAATTATGCTAAACATAAATATAATTGTTTAGAAATATTTTTTATGTGCTTTTAAGATGTCACAAATTTAAACATTAAATAATTTGAGGTAATGAAGGTATAAAGTTGGAAGTTATAGGTAATACTAATAAGTATTGATTAAGTATAGCGGTTATGAAAGATGAAGAGGTGTGAGTTTATGATAAAAAATAAATAAAAATAAATATATAAAAATAATAGGAAAAAGGTAAAAGAAAATGTTACATATTTTTTTAATAAACAAAAGTATGTTTAAGTAAAATCCTCCACCATTTTTATGATGTATTGTATTATATGAAATATTTTCTTTTTACTTCATTTTAGAAATTTCAAATATTTAAAAGTCTCCAAATATGCTTCTAATAATAAACATTATTTTTAGTAATTACTATTATTTTGAACAATATATACTTTTTCTCTTATTTTATATTATAAGAGAGATATCTATTAAGAGAAAAATTAATTAAAAACAAATTTAAAAAGGGACATAGAATTAAAAAGTTAATCAAAAGGAATAGAATTTTTTTTGAAATTATCAACACAAAAAAAAAAGTAATCGTACGGATGTTTAAAATAAAATTAAAAAATATTTAATTTTTTGTTGATTAAATTCTCAAAATTGTGAAACATGTGGCCTATAAATAATTTCTATATATAAATAATATAATAAATAATGCAACACTAAAATTATGTATTTTTATCATATCATTGTTATGTTATTGTGAGATACGAAATTATAAGAGGATATTTGATTCTTAGCTATATAATATTTGTATTAAATATTTAGTATTTTATTTACTTTATATTGAGATGTGATATACTACTTTTTTATTACTTATATTTATTATATATTTGTATAACTTTCTTATAGCTAGTCAGGAGGAAGATATTGTTAGACGAAATTAGAAATAAGATATATTGGCGTTTTTTCAATTAACTAATTAATCTGATAAGGAATCAATAAACTCTTATTGCATCGGAGGTTTAACCGGAGAACTATAAACAATCCTTATAATAATACCAACAAACATACATAAAATTAGTTAACTAATCAAGCAAAAATATTTAAAATATTTAGTTATATATGATTTGAAGGGAAAAGAAGGATCACGTTCTCAACTAACATAATTACAATTCTTACAATAATAACAACAAAAAGACATAAAATTATAGTTAACTAATCAAGCAAAAATATTTAAAATATTTAGTTATATATGATTTGAAGAGGAAAGAAGGATCATGTTCTCAACATAACATAATTCGATTCTTCAAATTTACAAAGTGAATAAAGACAATCAGTGTCGGTAGAAACTACAAGAAAAAGAAAAAAAATCTCAAAAAACTACAAAAAGAAGCAAAAAAGAAAATGAACAAATTATTTTTTCTATAAAAGAATCATGATTTGTATGATCAACAATCCAGCCTAATAATATCAAATATATATGTAATTGCAATAGAACAAAAGTGATAATGATAATTAGACATGTCAAATCATTTTACCTCACAAAATCAAAATATGCAAAATATATAACATGTTTCATTATACATCCCTCTCCTGCAAAAATCAGATCAAAGAAGACAAAAGAAATTAACAAATCAAAGAAACAAAAAATGAAGACTAAGGAAAATAAAAATAAAATGACCATCATGCAATATTTCAAAGTGGATTTTTATAGGTGTAATATTTAGGAGTTACAATTTTTAAATTAAATATATTTTGAAGGTTATGAATTTGAAAGGTTAGGAGTTATATTATTAAATAAAAGGTTAGGTGTTATATATATTATTAAAAGGTTAGAAGGTGTAATGCTCATTAAGTAACTTATTAATAGAAATAAATATATATACACATAATATTATTGTGTAAAAAAACTAATCCAAAAAACCTGAAGTGTTCGGGGAAGCTCCTGGGTTCACTCTGAAATTTACACAAACAAGTTGAAGTTCAAGAGTACAAGCTGAAAATGATTAATCCAACATGTCTATATCTATCAACATGCATGACTAATTTCTATAATTACAAAAAAATAATTTTTTTTATTGATGATGGACATGCTTCTGATTTTGATTAGAACAACTTTCACTATATGAATTTTATCAGTTGGTACAAAATTATTCTAAATGAATGTATTTCATGATGATAATTGATGGTCTACTAATACTTCAAGCAACAATTAATATTATGTTATTTGATGAATATATCAATGAAAATTGCTTGATTTGCCAAAGGGATGTTATTGGTGATTTGATAATTACAAAGATGTCATGTTCACATATGTTTCATGTTAATTTCATAAAAAATTGGCTAGAAAAAAATAATAGTTGCCCAATTTGTGTTACCAATGTTAATGACCTAGTAACTAAATTGTATAGATGAATTGAACTTTAAAAGTTAGCTTATTGAATAATAATTATCATATCCACCACATAGATTGAATATTTAAACATGCTTAGGCTGTTGTTAATGGAAAATCTCTCTGTGACTAATTTGAAAGGGCTGAAGTTCGACGTATAGCTTGTTGATTGTTAATTTATAGTATGATTGAGTAACATCTAATCGTTTCAGTCCTTTTGATTTGCACTAAATTGACTTTTAAGTAACCCTCAAGAACATCATGTAGTGTTTTTTTTTTGCTATTCTTTTTAGATTAACATTTTTTTTCATTTTTTTTTGTTTCTAGACAATTATATATGTATTATGTAGTGTTTTCGACTATTGAATAATGTTATGCATTTTTTTTGTAATACAATGGACTGATATATAAATAAATCAATAAAAAATATTCGAGCTTTTTCGTTTTTAATCATTTTTTAGAGCACACTAACAAAAACCCTTGACACAATTTTTAGTTCTTTTGAGTAATATTTGCACCTGATGAATTACATATTTTTTTTCTTCAAATCATGATATTTCGATTTATTTTATTTATGTGAACAGAAGTTTATCCTAAAACACCATAACTATTCGTCAAACAATGATTTTTGTGATTTAATTTCTTACTATTTAACTAGATTCATATTTATAACTATTAGTCAAATAATTATTTCTATGATTTAATTTCCTATGATTTGACCAGATTCATATTTATCACTTTACCAATATTCGGCAAATATAGACTTTATGATTTGATTCTTATTATTTGATCAAATTCATATTCATAACTATTAGTCAAATAATTATTTTTATGATTTAATTTCCTATGATTTGACCAGATTCATATTTATCACTTTACCAATATTCGGCAAATATAGACTTTATGATTTAATTCTTATTATTTGACCAAATTCATATTTATTACTTTAGTAAGTAACTAAGATTAGTTAATTAGAATAAGGTACAAAATTTTAAATGACACTAATAATATGGCAAGAAAATTTATGGCAAGTAGTTGATAGACCACATCAGAACCACATCGGAATTATGAGTTCATAGACAATTTTTTGTTATATATATATATATATATTTGACAAAAAATGATTATATATCATCTAACAAAGAAAATACTGAAGATGATGAGAAAGATAATGTCGGTGTTGGTAGTTTTGATTATGTTTTCTAACAAATATAATTATGAAGATTATAAGGGTGATGACGATGACGATGTTGATGGTGATGATAACAATATTTGAGATTCTAGAGATGATGATTATGATGATGAAACATATAATCATCTCTTAGATCTCCAATATCATCAACATCGTCACCATCATTGCCTGTATTGTCTTCATCATTATTTTTTTAGAAGACATAAAATCAAGATCTCCATCACCGTTATCATTATCTTCGTCATT